>NW_019154164.1:996746-1084105 GCF_002288905.1 Enhydra lutris kenyoni | reverse complement strand
ATATGGTAGGTATTTAACTAAGTTTTGGGGGAATTAAGAAAATCCACTTTTGTTAGAGAACCCACTTATAAGCTGGCGTTATTACAGCTACATTTAGTTTAGTTTACATTTAGATTAGTTTACTCTGCATGTTCAGTTGTACATCAAAACACCATTTTTCTGCTTTGAACTCAAACAAACCTAAATTAGAATCCTGGTCACTTACTTAATCTTTCTAGGTCCCATTTCTTTGTCTATAAGTTGGTGTAATGGCATTTTTACTCAAAATATTGTGAGAGAAGTTTTCATAGGATAATAAATATAAAGCACTTGGCACATAAAATGAATTTGCTAATTTGCTCTCCTTTCATTTTTAATCCCTCTACTATGAAGTACTCTTTTCAACTTCAAAATTCTCAATTTCTGCAATTCTTTTTTAAAGATTTTATTTATTTATTTGAGACAGAGAGGGAGAAAGAGAGAACAAGCAGGGGGAGGGAAAGAGGGAGAGGGACAAGCAGACTCCCTGCTCAGCAGGGAGCCCGATGCGGGGCTCAATCCCAGATCATGACCTGAGCTGAAGGCAGAAGTTTAACTAACTGATCCACCCAGGCACCCTCAATTTCTGTAATTCTCTGCAGAATATTGAAATTGAAGATTTCCAATGCTAATGGTTGTAAAAAATCTATTTTAATTTAACCCACTTAATATTCATTTAAGAACAGTGAAATAACCTACAAAAAAAGAAAGAAAGAAAGAAAACAACACATGAAGGAAATAGTTTCCAAAATAAGGTGGAATCATGAATCATAACAACTTCCAAAGATAAACTGTGGTTTAAGATCCCTGGAGACCATGACAGCTAAGGGGACATTGTTGTCTCCACTTAAAATTAACTGATAAAGTGAACTTTATTGAAGGTACTAACACAATAGCAAGATATCAAACCCTTCCAGTTTTTGTATCTGAAATCAAGATGGAGTTTGTTCTTATAGCAGCTAAGTCACTGTTATCCAAAACAAGGAGATGAGGTCCTACCTCATTCACAGCACTGTCATATTTGATCAACTTAACATACTAAAATTCAGATGAGGAGCACCTTGCCAGCTTGGCCTACAGAGCATGGGATTCTAGATCTTGGGGTGGTGAGTTCAAGCCCCATGTTAGGCATAGAACTTACTTAAAAAAATAGAATTCAAATGAAAACATACCTAATGGAGTTTAATTTGGAGAGTAGTAACCTAATTGAAACTTCAGTTACTATCCATTGCAAATGGCCTTTGGATTGTTGTCTGCAGCACTGACATTATAAGTAGAAACATAAATTTTTGAAGAAACAAAGTGCTCTAAAGGCTAAACTTTTGTTCTGTGTTCTAAAATAAATGATTTTGCTTGGGTGAGAAAGCTTCAGTGATATGATTGTCTACTAGATCGCTCTCCATTGTTGAAGATAATCAAGAGTTCAGTGTATTGGCCGCTGTGTCTTGAAATACTAAGAGGCTAACAGAATGTTGCATTTAATCTGGTGTTCATAAAGACTGTTGAGAGTAAAATGGCAGCATTTGAAAAAGAATTTGAGGCTTATGTAATAGGAGTCATGAAAAACAGACATCCACATTGAGAACTATAAAACAGCTTTGAAGGACTAGTATAAGAACTCTATGTACAATGTTCCAGCACGTTCTGACTCTTAAAAGACGATTACAGCAAAAAGATTACAAAGAAATGATATGTGTGAAATACAAATCAACAAATACAGAAACCTAAAATCTCTTGGTAAAGAATTACTATTTAAAAAAGGGAAGATTAAGTCATTGGCCAGGTATAGCTAGACCAGAGTTTCACAACCTTGCCAATATTGACATTTTAGGCCAAATACTTATTTGTATTTGTGCCCTATGCATCGCAGGTTGTTTTGCAGTATTCTTAGCCTTTATCCACTAGAGGCCGGTAGGAAGAGTCTATCAATTGTGAGAATTGAAAATGACTCTAGACATTAACAAATGTCTCCTGGCTGGCAAAATAACTCCCATTATTATATAAGAACAATCACTAGGGGCGCCTGGGTGGCTCAGTGGGTTAAAGCCTCTGCCTTCGGCTCAGGTCACGATCCCAGGGTTCTGGGATCGAGCCCCACATCGGGCTCTCTGCTCGGCGGGGAGCCTGCTTCCCTTCCTCTCTCTCTCTGCGTGCCTCTCTGCCTACTTGTGATCTCTGTCTATCAAATAAATTTTAAAAAGTCTTAAAAAAATAAAAAAAAGAACAATCACTAGACCCAAAGGATATTTGCAAAATAAATGCTATATAAGAAGAACAGAAATTATTACCTAATCTAGAGATATGCAGCTCTTTCATATTCAAGACAACTTCCATGAGATTATATAAAACATCTCTTTTGGACTGGCTTGATCCTCCTTTTGAGGAAAAACAGCTGCTTTTGGTGTCTGTGAGTAATAGAAACAAGCCAGCAAGGCGGGCAAAATTCCATTCATTCTAGCCCCAGGTTAAGTCTCTTGTTAGTGCCAACCTAACTCTAATCAGGGTGGAAATGCCAGAAGAAATTGGAATAAATTCATTAAAATATTCAGTTATAATTTAACAAACTAAAATTTTTAAGTGCTTTGACTTATTTGCTGCTACAATTAGCCATTTTCCCCCACTGTGAGATATTAAGATGAATTTTTGAGGTTGGCAGTAAGGGTAGAAGGTCTTACCATTAAAAATAAAATCAAGGAGAAAAAGAACCGTAGTGAGAACACATTATTCTTTTGTACCGTTTCCAATGCCTTATTTCTGAAGCTTAGTCATTTTTTTCTGCTATAAAAAAATAGGCAAATATTAGTATGAACAAGCAAAATTCTAGAAAAGAAGAAAGTTGTTATTTTGTGTCAAAACACAATTATAATTAGCAATCAAGTTTTGTCACCTTTTTTTCGGAAAGTTTAAATAAGAAGTATCTTTGGCTCTTTCTGTCTCAGATTTTGAAATTACTCCACCCACCTTTTCCTTGGCAGACTCAGGTGGCTCACCTAAAGAAAAAAAATAAGATAATTGATGAAATTGCTTATTTTTCTTCACTCCTGAAAACTTGAAGAATTCATTTTATTCTATAATTTCTGTCTTGGCTTCCATTTATTAGCAATTTTCACGTGGCAAAATATAGGTATTTTACATAGAATTTTTTTATTATTGTGAACACCCAAAATAAATTCCATCTGCTTGGCCTTTATCAAACCATGGATTGTATGTGTTCTGAGCCATGTTCATTTTACTGCACAACTAAATATTCATTGCACTGTCTTAGAGTAGAAATGTCTAACAAAAAAACATACAGACAAGTCAGAAGGACACAATTTTGCATGCTTAACTACCTCATCTATTCTGCTTTTCATAAACCTTGTCTAGCCCAGTCATTCTGAATTTGTTTTTATCCCATTTTCATTCCTCTTAGGCTATCTCTCAAATTAGTCACTTTAGAAATCATAGCCAACTCAAGATGACTTATAAGAAATACACAGATTGGAAACAATGTAGTCAGCAAGGTGATTAATTTGTAGATGCAATAATTTGCTACTTCTTGAAAGAATTCATTTTCTCAACAAATGTAGTTTTCTTTCTCAGTCACTTTTGATACAACTCAACATATCTCTCTTGCAATGTTTACCAACTGTCTAAATTTTTCCATCATAAAATAAAATCACAATTATTGGGATTGTACATTCTACTTTGGCAAATTTTTCTTTTTATAATAAATTGTCTTCTGTAAAGCTGGAGTATTTATTTTGGATACTGAATAGATAGTTATCCAACTGTCAGTTGTCCTCTCAGTTATCCAACTATCTCTTTAGATATATGTGTGTAAGGTATATTTTCATATTTTTGCATATCTCAATATTTATGAAATACTAAATATTCCCCAAATGTCTCATGTATAAGTGATAGTGTCTTTCCAGTGGACTTCTGGGTGAGCCTGGATAGATTGTTGTAATGTTCTTATGATGAAATCAGGAGCATATTTGATGTTAATAAAGTGGTCAAGATTTCAACTCAGGATCTAGATTGAACGTATAATTTAAATTTTCTTCCAAGATATAATTAAAGAGCTCTCTTCCTAATAAAATAGTGGTTGACCCCTAACATTTTTCCTAAACAAGGATACTAGAATCTCACTTGGGCTGCAAAAAATTGTGTCTCCTGTGCAGAATAATTAAAACATGTATATCATATTAGCTTTGTTATCAGCATTAACTAATAGACTTTTTTGTAAGCATACAAATAAACATCAAAGCAAACATTTCTGACTTGTTGCAAAAGTTATTTTAAAAAGTTTTTTGTTCTTTATATGGAATTACTATCCAGTAGTAATCACATTTAATACTTTTTTTCCTCCTTGAGCAGCTTCCTGGGAAGTAATGCATTCAAAAAACATCTGTGATGCTAAGCGAAATAAGTCAATCAGAGAAAGGCAATTATCATATGATCTCTCTGATATGAGGAATTTGAGAGGCAGGGCAGGGAGTTGTGGGGGGCATGGAGGGAAAAAAGAAAACAAGATGGTACGGGGAGGGAGACAAACCATAAGAGACTCAATCTTTGGAAACAAACTGAAGGATGCTGGGGCTAGGGGGTAGAAGGAGGGATGGGGTGGCTGGGTGATGGACATTGGGGAGGGTATGTGCTATGGTGAGTGCTGTGAATTGTGTAAGACTGATGATTCACACACCTGTACCCCTGGGGCAAATAATGCATTGTATGTTAATAAAAAAAATCTGTTAAGTTCATTATTACATGGTTCTGACAAATTCGTGTATTCAAATGGCTGCAGGTTTAATTTTAAGCCATTAAGAGAATTTTCTTTATGAAGGACTAGCCTTTTGTAGGAACAAACTAAAAAAAAATACAATCATTTTAACTGTATGGTTTCTAAGAAATAATTTTATATCTCTGAATATCGAGTCCTTAGATTATTTGCAAAGCCATACTGGGTGGCAAATTTGGAGTTGAGGAACAATCTTAGGTTGTTCTTGACCCTCTGTTTTGTTTCAACCAACAGTGTAGTCTTCTACAAATTGTCCCCTTACACTGGATATTTTGAGAAGCAGGTGCTTTGTCTATTTTTTCATTTCTTTACTTTCCCAGCCCTGTTCTAATTCGCTTAGCTATGATAAATAACATCTTTTGAACTCAGCACATCTTCTTGGCCACCATCCAGTGATTTCCTGCCCTCGGGTTATTTGCCCTGTATAGTTAACATCCACCCTTCTGATCGCTGTTTTTGGAAGGCATCCAAAAAGCTCTTAATTCATGGAGAAACTAATTCAGTAAGTGAATTGTGATCTTCGCCATGAATTTTTCCTACAAGATTGTGAACCCTTTCTTGATAAGGACCGTGCTTTACATGTTGGTTCCCGGCAGTCTGCCATCATGTGCCTGGCACATAGTGAATAGCTTGTTGGCATGGACATTTTTGTGAATAATTTGTCTCCTGTACAAAATCATGTTAATTCTTCCCTGCAATATTAAGAATTAGTATTTGAGTTTTTTAAAGATTTTATTTAATTTAGAGAAAGTGAGAGTCAGTATGGGTAAGGGGAGGGGCAGAGGAAGAATCAGACTCCCTGCTGAGCAAGGAGCCTGATGCAGGGCTCAATCCCAGGACCCTGGGATCATGAGATCACTTTTATTCAATCAGTGCTTCATTGTGTTGAATGCTAATGCAGTATTCTTCTCTAAGTATGCTTTTTTTTCTTTTTAAGATTTTATTTACCTATTTGACAGACAAGTAGGCAGAGAGGCAGGCAGAGACAGAGGGAGGAGGAAGCAGGATCCCCGCTGAGCAGAGAGCCCGATGCAGGGCTTGATCCCAGAACCCTGGGATCGTGACCTGAGCCGAAGGCAGAGGCTTTAACCCACTGAGCCACCCAGGCACCCCTCTAAGTATGCTTTTAAATTGCCTCTAGTAACATGATCTTTGGGAAAATTAGCCTTTGAGAAATACTGGAAAACATGAGCAGAAAATATTAGACATTCCTATCTGTTTGCTTTTGAGAGTGCTATTTTATTTATTTATATGAGTAATATTGAAACAAACTTAGTTTCTTAAGCCTATCTAAAGTTGACATTCTAATACAATGTCAGTATTCTTTACCAAACATGTGTCTGTTAAATCATGTATTTGAATAAGAATGTAGTTCAAATACTTGTACTTGAGCTCCACATTACTTAATATGTCACCAGGTAATTTAATCTTATTAAGGTGATTTGTATTAATACAATCATCAGTAATTCTGAATAAGAACAATGAAGCTTCCAAAACTCATTTGCTACTAATATTTGGACTACACATTCTTAAGTCAATATGATAGAATAAAAATACGTAGTCAACACAATATCTTCCTAAAAGATTGCCCATACATTGGTGAGAGTTCAGGAGTTCAGACACACTCTCTTTCCCAAGTCATAATCATGATTTTTTAATAAAGAATTCCTGTGTAATATGGGGGAAAAGAGATGGGATGGTTATAAATTAGTGTGATAACATATTGTCTTCCTAGTATCCAAGAACATTTTAGTAGTACTATTACTACAGTCAGTTTATTCTGTATTCATTCCTATGGTGTGTTTGAAACCAACGTTGTCTATCTTTTTTGATTATGCTATCCCATCTTTGTAAGAAAAGTTGACAAAATAGAAGATTAAATAGCAAAGCAAAACAGAGAGAAAATTCATAAAAAAATGCAGAGAGAATGTCCCCAAATCTAAGGAAATTAGATGAGTTGATTTTTGAAATATTATCCCATGTCATCAGCAAATTTCATACCATGACCTACTTCTTTTGACTCTCCTTGTAGTTTCTAATGCGATAACCATAAAACCCAATCTGGAGGGGCACCCATGTGGCTCAGTTGGTTAAGCAGCCGACTCTTGATCTCAACTCAGTTGGTTAAGCATCCAACCCTTGATCTCAGAGTCACGAGTTCAAGCCCCATGTTGGGCTCCACACTGGGCATGGAGCCTAGTTAAAAACAAAACAAAATAAAACAAAACTGACCTTGAATGTGCAACCACAAAGGTTCAATGAGAAAATCACTGTTAAATAATTTGCAGGAATCTTCAAATTCCTAGTATCAGCAGTAGATCTCACTGTCCTCCACAACTGTATTTCCATTCAGGAAGAATCAGAGTAAGATTTTTTTTCAGAGTAAGATTTTAAAGACTCTAAGCACTGAAAAGATTATGACACTTAGAGCACCAACAAGCAGAAATAAACATTTTAAATAAGGCAACATAACTTAAGAATATTTTAATAAATCTATTAAGTGATGCATAAACTCAGTACAGAGACAAAATATTCCTTTACCTAAGACCTTAAGGCCTCTGGCTGAGGTTTTTGATACTATAGATTCAGACTCCTTAGGTGAGATTAAGATTGGGAGTTTTAAAATATGTTTGTTTGTGTGTGATTAGGAACAAGAGGCAACAGAAAGAAAGCTCCCTAACTTTCCTAATGCTGAATATCTGCTTTTCCTTAAAAATCTCCTGCAATCTCACGTTTGTTTCCCTTTACCTTTCCAAGTTCATGGTAATGAACACACAGAAGTCATTTTAAAATATTATATTATTATAATCCCTAGCCCCATGATCTTTATTCACTGAAATATTTTGAAGAGCTATGAAGTTTTTAACAGCAGAATTATAAACATTAGTTTAAATCTTTGCCCATTCAGCAATAAACACTAGCTGTGAACCACCAGTGTTATGCAAATAGTAGCTACAGTGAACAAATAATTCCTGTGAGGTTTTGTAAGCTTTTCACTCGGTTAATTGAACAACAGAGTTATGTGCTCACTTTGACTCCCCAGACTCAGTAGGAGAGTTAATATGAGGTCATTTATCTTGAACATTACAAATATGAAGTGCCGTATAAATGCACCGTGATAATATAAACGATTGAGTTGCATTGAAGCTTAATGTCATACTTCCCATTTAATTATATCTTAAGACTTGATTTAGCAAAATTTCCTATTTTCATTAACAGCAGGAATCACATATTCACACCAGGAAACAAATGAATGTCACTAATGAAACAGTTTTGTGCAAGTAGCATGATTTCCAGATCCGAGTCAGTTCTTCAAAGTCATGTAATTGAACATGCTTTATACAGTAATAGGATTATATAGACATTAGTCCCTTCCCCAACTCTAAGTAAGACTACACCCTAAGAACACTCGAAAAAATGAAAATGCACCCATTCTCAAAAGTCTAAGATAAAATTTGATTTTACTGGTGCCTTTTGCTAATTACAAGTCAAATCACCCATCATCCCTTGTATTTTAGTGACTTTTAGGTTCTACTGGTATCTGCTTCACCTGTTTTCTTTTTCCCTCCCCTGAGAAAGAAAATCTGTATCTAATCAATTACCTACAAAGACTGTGTTTCAGATTTACTGAGAAACCAATAAGTATTTGCAGAATAAAAAGAGAAGTTTTTTTTTTAAAGATTTTATTTATTTGACAGAGAGAGATCACAAGTGGGCAGAGAGGCAGGCAGAGAGAGAGAGAGAGGAGGAAGCAGGCTCCCTGCAGAGCAGAGAGCCCAATGTGGGACTCGATCCCAGGACCCTGAGATCATGACCTGAGCTGAGGGCAGAGGCTTAAGCACTGAGCCACCCAGGTGCCCCCAAAGAGAAGTTTTTTAAAGGGGGGGGGTAGTCTTAGAAGTCTTGGGTATGCTACTGAAAGTCATGAAATTAAGTATAGCATTTATTTTTACTGTTTGGGTATGGAAAATAATATTAGGAACTCTGGAAACAATGTTCTTCCATCAAGCAAGTCCACAAAGATGAATAGTAATATAAGTTAAAGGAGCCAACTAACTGAAAGTACATGACTACTTTTCATTTATCTTCAGCCCCAGTTGAAATGGTTTTATGTTCATTCATTTGGACTCCGTTAAGAATTTACAACACATGAGGAAAGAGCTTTGATGATTATTGTCACACTATATAATATTGATGATACTTCACCTTTTTCCTATGTCCTTTGAGTATTAACTCTCTGTGGGCCTACATTTGCCCTCTTATTATATAAACCCCAAAAAGAAGAAAATAATGTCTTGCTCATAGTAGTTGCTTATTAATGGCTTTCTATGAGGTTTCACTGCAGGGAAAGGATTGAAAAACTTAATAATCCTGCTAGTTCTTTGAGCAGTTTAGAGCTTAGGCAATATTTAAAGTTTGATGGCATTCTCCTGGGAAGCCATCATCTCTTTGCTTTTCCTCACATTTAAGATTTTAATTGCCTCAGTGTTTCAATAACAATTATAGCCTATTCAAAAATTTTCTTTCTGTGATCTGACAGCTCTGAGTTTTAATTTCTGAATACCTTTCCTTAAGTAGGTTATATTTGTTACCCCAAATCTCAGAGGAATTTCAATCTGTGCCATACGGAATCAAGTTCGCATTTACCTACTACGGATCCATCAGTGTTTTACCTGCTCTATATGTTGGGCAAGCAGAACTTTTCAGTGTTTCCATTTCCTTTTGTGCCACAAATCTAGCAGCGTACTGACTCAGTCACTTGACTTATTATTCTGCATTGATCCAAATAAAGTGTCTTCTGCTTTTTTGGTATAAATTTAATTCAATTCCTATTTATGCTTGTTCAAATCCAGTAAAGCTTTTCTATTAAAATGGATGTGGCAATGGGCAACTTCTAATTACTTCCCAAATTTCTTTATCCATCAGAACATATCTCTAAGAAATGTTCAGCTTGATTCTCTCATTTCTTTTTAGGAGAATACTAGAAAAATAAATAAATTGAGATACAAACATTTAAATGGGTATGAACCCATTTTCTCTGCTAGGGAAGAAATAATTTTATGGCACAGAGAGAACAAGCCTTCACCTGCTACGTCCTGCAGGTAGATTCCTCACTTTTCTCATCTGGCCATTTTTCTGAGATGTTAATGCCATCATCCTCATTTTTTAATTTTCCTGACATTTCACAATCATTCCTACTCCTCACACTGTGATCCTTACTTGCTCCCATCTCTGCCATTATAATAATTCAAGATTCTTCATATACCTCATATTAACTGTATTGATTAACTGTATTAGCTTCTTTTAAAAAAAAAAAGACTTTATTTATTTTAGAGAGGGGAGGGGCAGAGGGAGAAAAAGAGAGAGAATCTCAAGCAGACTCTCTGCTGAGCACTGAGCCCAATGCTTGGCTCAATCTCACAAACCTGAGGTCATGACCGAGCTGAAATCAAGAACTGGAGATTTAACCAACTGACTGAGTCACCCAGGTGCCCAGGTATTAGTTTCTATTGTTCTGTAACAAATTACCAAGAACCGTGTCTTAAAACAACACCGATTTATCAGCTCACAGTTCTGTAGGTCAGAAGTCCAGGATTCTCTGGTTAAGGTCTCAGAGGGCTGATGTCAGTGTGTCCTCTGGGCCAAGCTCTTATCTGTAGTCTCTGGAGAAGAATCTACTTCCATGGTCTTTCAGGTTGTTGGTGGAATCTAGTTTCTTGCGGTTGTAGGACTGACGTACCTATTTTCCTCCTGGCTGTCAGCTGGGGGGTGCTTTCTGCTCCTAGGGGCAGCCCATGTCTCCCCCCCACCCCACCATGGCTCCATCTTCAAGGTCAGAAGCTGCATTTAGAAGCCTTCTTAATGCTTCTGTTCCCTTTGACACCCCCTTCACTTATGAGCCAGAGGAAACTTTTTGCTTTTAAACCACTAATGGGATGAGATTAGGTGTGCCTGGATAATCTCTTTTGCCATATAAAGCAACAAACTCATGGGAGTAATATCTCATTTTACATGCCCTGGTCACACTTATAAGAAAGGGGATTATTCAAGGTCATTGGACCCATATGAGGGTCATTAGGATCATTCTTAGAATTTGAAGTACCTTTCATAAAATTTTGACCAATATTGGCAGCATTGAAATACACTTTAGTGTGACATTCAGAACATACACACACACAATGTTTCACCAAAAAAGGATTTATTCTTACTGTGTACAAATAAATGATGTTATTTTCTATTCTCTTCTACATCATAAAAACTAAAAATTACTTTAACCTACTACATTGAGAACAACCTCCCCCCTTTTTAAACCACATTGGAGAAAAGAACCACTTTTGTTTCCTTTCTTAGAAATTCATTTGTAATGTTGGCAGTTTGCAAAATTGCTCTATCCAAATTGGCATGAGATACATTTGAAGTGAATTATCTGTTATTTTTAATGCTAACTTATCCTGTTCTTCATTTTACATTAATGTTCTTGCCATGTGCACATAGATGTACTTTGCATATAAAGATAGAGTCTCCAGAATTCAATGTGTACTCACATAGACTGTTGCATCTAGGTAAGAGCATTTTATTCTGTGTAAAAACCACCACAATGTCCACAAATATAAATGACCTTTTTTTTTTTTAGTAGTTATTGTGGTAGTCACTAGATGGCAGCTCTAAAATGCATGTTGCCCAAAATGAAAGACGCCCACAGAAGGAATTCTCATTTATTAAATATCAGAATTCTACCTCAGACATTCTGTGGGAACTTGGGATTGCCCAACAATAAAGCAAGCATTAATGTGTCATGGTTTAATGTCCTCAAGTTTTCTTTTTGAAACATTTATGGTAGGTATTTTTTTGCTTTAAGCTACAACTTTTAATACATTCATCATACAACTCTGGCACCGTAAGTGCCTTTGGATCTTATAGACTTGAGACTGAAATACAGTTTGATTCCAATAACCTTATAGCCTGGTGAAAAATTGGAATAGCATGCATCTTTCAGATCCAAGTTAATTGTTACTTCTTAAAGAAGCCCTATTTGATCAACCAATCCAAATTAAAGTCTCTCATAATATCCTATCCTTTCTCTTAGCACCAGTTACAATTTCCAGCAATATAGAATTGGTGTGATTATTCATATAAGGTCTGTGACCTGCCCATAGCTTTCTTTTCCCTACAAAAACAAGGATCATGTCTATTTTGCCTGTCACCATGTCACCAGCACCTAGCACAGATCCTGACCTATAGAAGGCCTTCAATTGAGGCTTATTCAATAAGTTAATGATATATATGAGTGTGGAGCCTTTCCTTTTTTCCTCATCAAATGTTTTTTGTTAGAGACCTAACACTTAAGTACAGTGAACTTTTTTTTTTCAGGGACTACAAGGCTAAAGTGAATCAAGTTTACTGTCATTGCAAAAAAAAAAAAAAAGAAAGAAAAAAAGAAGGCTACCACTTACAGGTATAGTTTCAAGTCCACCTCTAGATAACTTTAATGAAAAGGATGATTTGGAAAACCTTCCCATATCTATGATTTTCATGGAGCATAGAAGAAATACCAAGCTGCTAGCCTATGTTTCCTTTGTCGCAAATACACTTCTGTGACCCATCTGATTTCATGTGACTGCCAGTTCCCTCATTAACATCAAAGGTTGCTGCAATAGATATTGCTCTATTACATTTCTTATGATTCAATTATGAATTTCTTGGCAAAGAAAGCATGAGTCTTCAGATTTGAAAGAATATAAAATATAAGAACAATAAACGTATGTCTTCATTTCACTCTAGCAGTTTATACTGGTGGGTGGTTTTGTACCCATTCATATTATTTTTTTCTTTTATAATAGCATAACTAATATAATGACACATTGAATTATTCCTTGAAATGGAGTATGAGTTATGCCTTCCTGTAAATAGAACTGACTTGCTACTCTAAATCATTATGAATAGATGTGAAGGTCTGTGATTCTACCTGCCCTTGTCAATTGAAAAAGCATTCTATCATGCTTTCAAGGTTGACAGACATAATACAACTTCCCTAGTTCAATAGCTCTTTGTTTTACTATTGTTGTATTATTTGGATAACAAATGTCCTACTGAAATAGAAACTTGGAGAACATTTTGCTGATGGAGTTTGAATCAATGTAAAGATTTGAAATGGATTGGACATGCACTTATTTTTTTCCTCACCTGCTTGTCCTGATAGTTATGACCTTAAAAGTGAAAATAAGCCACACAGTTGACTCTTTTACAGTCATTTCAAGATTTAAGAACCAAAAAAAATTATGATCTATAGAATTTGGTTTGCATAAATATACCCTCTAGTTGGCATCATCCTCTTTATATAGGCTGGATTAGAGTACAATCTTAAACTGAAATCTATAGCTTTTGGCAATCCAGTCCAGAAAAAGGTAGTAACCAAGCAATCACATATAATTGACACATAATTTTATGAAATTAAAATATTAGATGGTAATAAACTGAATGTAATCAATCAGCCTTATAAAGTTATTATTTTAAGATTTGGTCAGCTGTCTTCTCTAGAGTTCATTAAAAACAAACAAAATAAAAAATATTTTAATTACCATTGTCTACAGAGAGCAAATACAAACTGTCAATGACTACCAACCAACTACCCCAATTTAACTCAGAAAAAAATCTCTAAGAACTCTTTATCCTCAACACTGCAACTCCAAAAGCTCAAGAGCTATTTTTGTGTGCCTACTGTATATGTGTCTGCTTAAAAATGATGAAGTGATAGGGTCTTCTTAATGGAATTCTTACTCACATCATTATGGATGATAAGATGAATTCTTACATCATTATGGACACTAAGATTAAAAACATGTATCATTTTTATAAATATGTGTTAATAGTGCATTATTTCCATGGGACTATAAAACCTAAAGATGTAATTATGTTAAAAACCTACAGAAAGGGAGGCCTGGGTGGCTCACTCAGTTGGGCACCAACTTGATTTTCCTTGGGGTCATGATCTCAGGGTTGTAGGATTGAGCCTCCTGTGGGGTCATGCTGGGCATGGAGCCTGCTTGGGATTCTCTCTCTCCCTCTCCCTCTATCTCACTCTCTAAAAGGAAAAAACAAAAACAACAACAACAACAACAACAACAAAAAACCCATAGGGAAAAAAACACCTACAGAAAAGGTCCATCAATTTAGAAAGCATGTGCTTCCATAGTACATCATCATGATTGTTTGGATACCACTTTTCTCTCTCTCTCTTTTAAAAGATTTTATTTATTTATTTGAAAAAGAGGGGAGGAGCTGCAGGGGAGCTACAGAGGGAGAGGGAGAAGCAGACATCCTGCTGAGCAGGTAGCCCTATTTGGGTTTCCATCCCAGGATCCTGAGATCAGGACCTGAGCTGAGGGCAGACGCTTAACTGACTGAGCCACCCAGGTGCCCCTGGGTACCATTTTTCTCTTGACTAGATTGCCAAACACTATTGATGTTACTATCCTGAGATGGTACTATAATCCAGCCTATTATAAGGAGACTAAAGCTGACAGGAAAGTGTATTTATGCTGAACCTGCTGCTAAAGAGCTATTTATAAGAAATAACTTCGCCTTTTGACAAACCATTTATTTCCACTCTGCAGTTCATGGCTTAAGTGAGCGACTTTGTTTCTTTCCCTATACGTGTAAATTCTGAGTGTTTAGGTATCCTCCTCATTTGAATATCATGGGAACCCTACAAATTTCAATTTTAGTCTGATGCAAAACATTCTTTCTGATGTCACCTTTGCCCCTTTTTTCAAGGTAAGATGATTTAGATACATGTATTATAACCATTTCTGACTGATTTGCCTCAATCTTTGAAGACAAACTTAAAAAATCTAGAGAATATAAATGTTTATTGTGAGTTATTTCATTAAGAATAGATTTTATGGGGTGCCTGGGTGGCTCAGTGGGTTAAAGCCTCTGCCTTCGGCTCAGATCATAATCCCAGGCTCCTGGGATCGAGCCCGCATCGGGGCTCTCTGCTCAGCAGGGAGCCTGGTTCCCCCTCTCTCTCTCTGCCTGCCTCTCTGCCTACTTGTGATCTCTGTCAAATAAATAAAATCTTTTTTTAAAAAAAGAATATATTTTATTAGAATTGCATATTAGGAAAGTAATCAATGTGAACTAAAATAGCTTGGTAACTAATCATGTTACTCCGAACATAATTTTAAAATAATCAGATAATTCCATAGACTAATTTGAGAAAATGCACTTACTCATTACATAAACATACGTCTTCACTTTAATATCTGCCAGTCATTTAGCTCTTCACAGAGCAATTTCATATTTACCAGCTTTTTGGCCTCACACTAGATTACACAAAGGCACAGAAGGATTGAGTTGCCCAAAGTTAAGAATTCAAGAAGTAAAAGTTGGGCTCATCTTTCCATCTTTGGCTCCCAAAAATCTGTGCTCATTCAAATGCAACATACTTATGTGTTCCTCTAATAACAATTAAAGTCAGCTTCTCCCTCTACTGTATGCATTTACTCCTAAAGCTTTAGAGACATAATGTTCTCAAAAAGTGAGTTGCCTGACTCAAAAATATATATAATGGACCAAAGACTTTGTATGGGTACTTAACTATGTGATCTAGACAGAAAAGGCATTATTTGGCAGACTCAACTATAACTGAATACTTCATTGCTTCAAAGGAATGTCTGCTTTCAAAGCAACTGGCACAGGCAAACAGTTTTAGCAAGATCAAAGGCAGTGTCATCTTGTGAATCCCTTGGGTTAATTCTGGTGAGCCAAAGCTAAAAGCTATGTTCTCTTGCTATTTAAAACCTCCCTAGTGGAGTTTTGCTTTGCCTACAATTACGTCAGTTATGCCAAATTCCCAAACTGTACTAAAATAATAATCTAAGACTATTCATTGGTGGGATTATTTCCATACTACTTGTCTGAATATGTTTTCCAACAGGAAAAAAAAAAAACTGCCTTCTTTACATTTCCGCCTGAGTCAGGGAAGTGTTAATTGTATCTAAAAATCACTTTGTTCCCGTGCTATTGTTTTGGGTAAATTACATGATCAAGAAAGCAACTGTGAGATTTAACAAAGTTTTGCATAAACAACTTATGTTTGAGGATAGTCCTGCCAGCATATCCCTGCCAGAGTTAGTCCCTGGAACAGTAGGCATAACACAACCATGTGGGACTTCCAGACTAGGAATTAATACAGATTGGAGAACAACAGTTTTCTTTCCCTTTCTTCCTTCTGTTTCCTTCCCCTCTCTCTCCCCCTCACTAGCCCCTTCTTTCTTCCCTTCTCTTCCTCTCCTTCCTCCCTTCCTTTTTTCCCTTGCCTTTAGCCTGACATCCTTTTTGGAATATTTGAAGAGCCAGGTGTTAAGGAATGCATTCCAAAGGAGCATTCTACTGCATTTTTGTAGTCTATGACATTTCTTTCATCTCTTTCACTTAAAGGGAGGGCACGAGACATCAGTACTAAAGTTTTGCATAAACTAGTGAGATTTCCATCATCTGTGACTCTTAGAGGCCCTTTGCTCCCCATAAGGCTCAGCATCAAAGGACTGGAAAGAGAATAGGAGATTTGCTTCTAATCTTGGTACTGACAACAATTAACGTAAGGATACGGGACGGGATGGATCATTTATCTCTTCTGGATCAGCTTCCTCACCTATCAAAACAGGAAGCTGGGTGGTCTTCAGGTGGCCCATTTCAACACCTTCCCTGAAAGTATACTTAGTAGGCACAGAGACTGGCAATTTAGAGAACTGTATAGTTTCTTACAGAAATCAAAGAACTACTCTAAGGGTTAGTGGTATAGAGTGAATGAATGTAGACCCTGGAGTGAATAATTCTGAAATTGAATCCTGCTCTACCACTTACTAACAGTGTTTGGTATTTTGTTAACATGTCAATTTATTTTTTAATCTGCTATTGTACTGTTGCCACGGTAACAATTAAAGGAGACAAAGTATATAAAGTATTTCCCACAGTGTTTGACATATAGTAATAAATTAATATACGGAGGGGCACCTGGGTGGCTCAGTGGGTTAAACCTCTGCCTTCAGCTCAGGTCATGATCTCAGGGTCCTGGGATCAAGCCTCACATGGGGCTTTCTGCTCAGCGGGGAGCCTGCTTCCCCCTCTCTCTCTGCCTGCTTGTGATCTCTCTCTCTCTCTCTGTCAAATAAATAAATAATATCTTTAAAAAAATAATACATGGAAACAATTATTGTGCATCCCCTTCTTACATTCTTTTCATACTGAGAAATTTCTACAGGGATTACCCAATCGAGAAGATTCTTTATTCTTCTCTCTACTTATTTTAGGGTGACGGATGGTGACTTAGAGAGTAACACCTCCCAGGGCATACCATAATAACACATTCAGTGGCATGAACTTTATAAAGTTTTATATTGACAGCTTCTCTACTGCCAGATGCAAAGTATCTTGCCAAAAGGTATGTGGGAAGCTGATGAATAAGTTTCCACAAATATTGGCACGAGCTGGTTACTTGTTTCATGAATGTAACTTCTCAGTTTTTGGTAAGTCAACTGCAATGACCATTTAGAATAATTTCTGGCTTTCTTTGAGTAGCAGGTGTTTTGTGGTCTGTAGAATTTTTCAAACATATATGTGTGTGTGTGTGTGTGTGTGTGTGTGTGTGTGTGTGTGTCATAATAAATTCAGCTGTGGAGACACTATATTGCCAACACTTCTATCTTTGGCTTGCATTGTTTTTAGCTGCTTCTCTATACAGATGGTTTTAATCTGGACCAAAATATTTTAGTAAGTTAAAATTAGATTTTAAAATTCAAGGAATCCTTCTTACAATATAAGCAATACAGTAACAACAGATTTTATTTTAGATCCCTGATACCAGCAGATGGTGGGAAGAAATTAAGTTTGAGTAGAGAATAGTAGTGAATATATAATCACAAATATCTTAGTAACCTTAAGGATCAAGGTAATTTGCCAAAAGTAGCTTGCATAACCTCTATTCCTTTACCAATGGAAGAGATGAATAAAAACCTTGAAAACAGTTAAAAATTATAGATTTTACCACAAATTCTCAATTAACAAATAATTAGTAATCAGTAGAAAGAACAAGAATGTAACCTCTATATGGGCATGGGGCTTTGCTTCATTTACTGGTGTATCCTGTCTGGGAGGGGAAATTTTTTCCCTACCCGTCTCTGTTCTTCGGCTGTTCTAATAACCAAAATAACATAAGACAGATGAACAGGGGGGAAACAAATTTAATTTGATATGTATGGGTTCCCCAACGATATGAGACCCACTGACAGGCAGTTGAGGTTTATGTGCAGTCTTGAGCTAAGGAGAAGGGAGTTGGGGTTTAAGACTTCGTAGTGGAGGAAGACAATTCATAAGGAGATAGGAGGAACACATTTTTGGTAAACATATGTTTGCCTTCCAGGTGGAAAAGTCTTCCTGATGTGCACAAAAAAGTTAGTGATAGCTGTCTTCCTGGTACAGATTCCCTATCTAAATTTTTTTAGACAGTTAAGTGGGAGATAAAAAGCTCATTTTGAGTCTGTTGAGCCTTGATTGCCTTCAACTCAAATAATCCACATGCCAAAATGGCATATTCTGAGGTGTCCTGCCCTGAACCCCATCAATCCCAAGTGGCTAGAATCCCAAGCACATAGTGGGTATTAGATAAATCCCAAGCACATAGTAGGCATTAGATAAATGAGTTAAATAAATGAACAATGTCTTTTTTTTTAAGATTTATTTATTTGACAGAGAGATCACAAGCAGGCAGAGAGGCAGGCAGAGAGAGAGAGGGTAAAGCAGGCTCCCTGCTGAGCAGAGAGCCCGATGTGGGGCTCGATCCCAGGACCCCGGGATCATAACCTGAGTCGAAGGCAGAGGCTTTAGCCCACTGAGCCATTCAGGCACCCGGAACAATGTCTAGATGAACACGTAAACTCTTTGCTTATATTATCTTCCTAAATGTGCTTTGTAAAAAAAATTTCCCAAATTTTAGAATCTCAAACTTGCAATTTTCTAGGAAAAAAATGCTTTAACCTCCTTCAACCTAGCAATTTCTTTTTCCTTTAAAGTGAGTTTTGGAACTTAAATTAGGTGAAACTAATTATCACAGTGTCTGACACATAGTAGCACAACACCTGCACTTTGAAAAAAATAAGGCCCTGTAATTTAATCTAGAAATTGTCATTTATAAAACAAGAAAATAGGACTTCTTAGGACAGCTTATTTATTTATTTTTGATTTTTAAGGATTTTTTAAAAATTAATTTATTTGAGAGACAGCGAAAAAGAGAGCACTGAGAGAGAGGGAGAGGCAGACTTCCAGCTGAACAGAGAACCCGATGAGGGCCTTGATCCCAGGAACCTGAGATCATGACCTGAGCTGAAGGCAGATGCTTAACTGACTGAGCCACCCAGGTGCCCTTGGGAACAGTCCTTTAAATGTAACAATAGAAGGCACCCCTGTTGGTTTTCTTCTCAAATTTAGCTTAACTGTGGGTAAAACTGTAGAATAACATGTTGATATTTTAGCAAAATTGCTTACAGCTGGTCTATATTATGGTATAAATCTGTGTGATAGGAAATTATGTCTCTACTGTCCACAAGTGGGTGGAACAATCGTGACTGCCTATATATAATCTTTTGGTGAAATGTCAAAAACAGTTTTTGCTGTTATGAAGCATCTGCTATTTCACCAATGGCATTTTTCCAAATTTGCGGTGTTCCGTATTTTGTAGATTTTTAGTATTAGGGAAGTTAATTCTCCTGCTTGGAAAATATGAATGAAAATATTCATCCACTCAAAAGGGCTTTGCCTCATCATGAGATGATTTGAGTTTATGAAGTGATGGTGTTTTGGAGGATGATAATAGTAAGATGTGTATACCCATAGCAGCTTTCTTTTCATTCCCCACCCCCCATACACACACATACACACACACTTTGAAGTCATGAACCAAAGGATTTGAAGATTTAGGTTGGTTTGAACTTCCTGACAGATTTTATTTTGTAACTTGAGTGGCACAGGAGGCACTCTGGGAGAGTAATTAGCAGAATTCTTCACGCATCTAGTTAGGAAAAAAAAGTGAAAACATTACATGTCATTTGTGGTCTGATATTTTAGCTTAATATCACTGAGAGGAGTTATAAAATAGGCAGATCTGTTTTTCTAAATATTGACACCATCTGGTATAAAGTTCACAGAACTGGTGCAAGAAACAGTATTTTCAAAGTTGTCCAACTGAAGTACTATTTTTCTCCATAAATAAATAAAAAGGAAGAAGAGTACACAAAACGGTAAACAGGTATTAGTTGAGCATTAAACCTTTAAAGCAGAAGTCAAGCTTTCGATAGCCACGAATCTAACGATTGCTTCTTAAACTTCACTCTTCTATCTTCTAGGCATCAGATTTTTTAAAATCAGATAATTGCAATTAAAAAGTTTTCTGCTAAATTTATTGTGAGTCTGTGTAGTCTCTTAACTCTTGAAGATGAGACACACATTTCAGATTCATTTAAGGAGTAGGAAGAAGAAATAGGACAGAATGCATGCACATAAATTTGTGGGACACGTCGGCTGCATTAGGAACATACTGAAGTTAAAAATCGCTTTCACACTCCGTTCAAATCAAGACGTTGTGGGTGAATGTCATGTCTTACATTTAATTGGCAGTAACAAGAAGTAGAATTTAATTGTAACGAAGCTCAGCTCTTTAGAAGTATCTTGTTTAAAAAAAAGATTTTATATATTTATTTGAGAGAGAGAGAACGAGAGCGAGCATAATAAGCAGAATGAGGGGCGAAAGGGGAGGGTTGAAGCATCTTGTTTGTAAAATAGCATAAAATAATATCAAGCTTTTAGGAAAAACAACTTGAATCTCAGCATTTCAGAGCCAGAACAGATAAAGATTGTCTATTACAACAACTTCATGGTATGGATGAAAAAACTCAGGCCCGAATTGGTCCAGTGACTTATCCTAAGTCATACATCAAACAAGTCAGGGCTAGAACCTGTGTCTCCAACCTCCTAGCCTACTCTTCTATGCTGTGTTATGTATATATTTAACATTTAAGGTACTAAATGATACTAGAATGAATTCTATATTATATAAATTGCTAATACAATTAATTTTGATTTTGACTCAATTTTACGTATTTGTTTCATGTCATGCCATTAACCTGTGATTTTTAAGTCTTGCTGTATTTTGGCGATTTATATGCATTATGTAATAAGTTATAAAGCATAAGTAGGACTCACGTGTTTTTTGTGTTGTTGTTTTTTTTTAATGGGACAGCAGAACCATAAATAGACTGATCCTTCCACTGCCAAGTGGACTTTTGTTTTTCTCCCTTTATCTAGGTGATTCTGGAGCTGTGAGATGAAGAGCTTTTGGAAAGATGAGGAGTTAAGAGTTCATTCGGCTGTCCAGATGTATCCAAGTACCCCGTTATTTGGCAATAAATACATCTGGGCAACTGATTGAACTTTTCGCTTTTCACAACTCTACGGGAACCTCTACCGCCAGAAGGAAGGCCTGCTATATAGCCAAAAGCCTGTGATCTCTTAAACTAATGAAATAGAAAGTGGGAGTTGCTTATGGGGGAGGAGACACCAATGTAAGTGGGAACACACTTTAGTTTGCAGCTGAATTGAGTTTTAAGTATCTTAGCAAAAGATGAAGAGGTGTCCCCCGCGTCCCCCCACCCTGGTTTGCAAAATTAAAATCAAACCAACAGAAAATTTTGAACTGTTCCCATCAGAGACGCTGATTATGTGCTTAAACTTACCAGTATGAAAGAACTGTATTTTTTATTGTGGTTGAGAATAACCAACAAATGCTGGCTACTATTATTACTACAGCATATATATATTTAAATATCTAACCCCAAGTTATGGCTGCGTACATAGGTCCATCTCAAGTATTTCCCCCAGTCTCTGTTTATCCCATTGTGCTCTTTCATTCTATCCATAGCAATCCTTACAATCCAGAATTATTCTACTTATGTGTTTAAATGCTTATTGTCTGTATCTCCTGCTAGAATGTGAGCTCTGTGAGAGCAGAGACCTTGTCTAGCTTGTCTGCTACCCCATGAAGATGCCGTTATAAGATGCTGTTATACAGTTTTTCAGCCCTGTAAATCGGGTCTCCAAAACAGAGATTTAGCATATGGTTTGCTCTGTGAGCTCTGCTGTTCAAAAGCTTTCAGTTTACTCTGTTACATGGATACTCATGCTGACAATATTCAGGGATAGTTCTGCTACCACCTATGGAGAAAGCAACTTCCAATACTGGGCACTCTGCCCATAAGACAGACTCTCTCAATGCCTGTTACTATTATCACGGAATAATTTGGGTAGCTATTTTAACTCTTTAAACTTAGAAGGGGTTCTGTTGTTAAAGTATTATTTCAATAAATGGAATAGGTCTAGCTAGGGAAAAACTTAGGGCCTTATAAACTGTAGATCTTTGGAGTTAACCATCTTGTGAAGTCTCACTAAATTTACAGTAATCACTCTTATAAAATATGTAAAACACAAGGAAGCATTTAGTAAATTAAAATAATGAGAAAATGTTTCATGTTTCATTTTAATTCCAAGTACAAGAAGAACAGTTAAATTTCTTTGAACAACCGCTGTCATTAACTTAAGGCAGTGAGGGAAGGAAATTACACTACACCTGCATTCGATAAAATAATCACCTTATTACCAGTTCTAATGACATGTCCAGGAGAAGCCCGGAGTCCTGTCCAGTGAATACCCCCTCGCCCTTTACTTTCGAAAGCGTCTCAGTTTGGAGAGGAAATTTTAAATTCACCCAACATATAAAATTGCATCTTCAGAACCATTAGACTTCCCTATGGCTCATCATGAGGAGGTCTCCAGTTTTGGGTCCGAGTCACTGCGTTCTCGGACAAGTCAAAGAAAAGACGCGGTGAGCAAGTTGCTAGTAGAGCATTATACTTTAATAGAGATCTATATTCAACTTAGTAAGAAACAAATCATTTCTATTGAAGTCTCCTAGCTTGAGGCTTTTTGCCTAATACATGATTTTCTGGGAAGCAGATTGCTAAACACTGGAAGGTTATAAAATTGCCTCTTCTGGAGGTCGTTCTGAAGAACATCAATTATCGCATTTCTTGAAGTGGCTTAAGTATAGACCTGTTTGAAGGCCAAGGACTGGATTATTTGATCACTCATAATTTTTCAGCCCTAGAAGTTTTATGAATTCACAATTCTGGGATAAATCAAGACCTTACACTTGAAGGTAGAAGATTTGGATTCATTAAAATGGAGTTAAATAAATTTCTAACTGCGCTTAACATGCTTGAATATCCTGTGTTGACGTGAAAGAATAGACTTTAATTGCATGGATTACAATAACTGCATAACATAGTACTTTTTTATTAAAATCATAAATGGCTATTGTTTGATTTAACTAGAGTTGGCAAAGGGGAATTTTTTAGTATGACAATTTTACGTTTTATTTGAAAATCCCTACAGTGCATCTGAAGTTGAAAGGAAAATTCCTATAATATTATAATATAATAATATAACATATTATAATAGTTTTTGACTATTATAATATTATAATATATGTGTTATAATATAATATAATATGTTTTTTATAATATAATAGTTTTTGAATTAAAAGATTTCCCCCCAAAATGTAAATCTGTGCCACATTAACATGGTCTTCTGAGGAGAAATCTGAACATCTCTAACTAATGCACTTTTTACCTAGTAAAAACTAGATATCAGTTTATCTAGTTTCGAATCCTAAGTCCATAATTTCTGAACAATGGAAACTGCCAAAAATTAAACCTCTACGTTTGTTATTAATTATAAAATTCTTAAATGCTTTATTATAAAAAGCCAGACAAGAATGATCTCAATTGACTGCCTCTTCTATAGTTTTTAAAACATTCAGTGTCAGATTTAATCTCTTCATTATAAGAGAAAATAAGCTGCTTCATCACTATAATCAGCTCATGGGATTTCCAGAAATCTAATGTAAACTGTTTTTTAATGGGATAACCTATTACTTCCAAATTTTGTTAAAGCATCAGGTAAAAACACTGGCACTTTCTTACTATTTTTATCAGTATTATGTTTAACCAGGTCTGGAAAAGAATGACTAGGAAGCGGTTTGAGGACAGGAAATGTGATTGAAACATGACCAATCTTTCTTCCGTGTCAAAGGGTAGGAAAGATGATAGTAAAAACAAATCGTAACTGGTTAGCCTTTGAAGATGCAAGCAAATGTCTGGGATTTTTGATGAAGTCATAGACTTGTCTTTCTCCAAACACAATTTAGATAAAACCACAGTTCATTCTCATTCTTAGGATCTTTTCACTTCACACCTTAAACCTCAAGTCTCTCCCTCTTCCTGCCCTTCCATCAGTCGAGGACCCAGAACTTGGCTAAGGAATGTGGGAGTTACATGGAAAGTACATCTTTATGGCTCCTTCTCTCAAAAATTTGTCTTTAGCACATATTTAGCACAGATCTGCCTCTGCTGCTTTGGACAAACCCTTTGAACATATTCCTTTTCCTCACCTACTACCTCCTCTTGTCTGGATGGTCCTCTTCTCTCCCCCTTCATCCAATTTCATTCTAGACCCTTTCTACACGACTTTTTTTAAATGGCGCTAAGGTCACTGGCAATCTTCTTTTGGACGAGTCGCACAGTATGACTCTGCTCCTTCTCAGACCAGTCTCCCTTGTCATTTTCCTTTTTGCCTATTCTTTCCATTTCTATTTGCTGCCCTCCTTCATTTTTCCTGTTCTCTAACTTAATGTCTACTCTCTACTGGTGTAACTTGACTCTTAAACCTAATCCCCAATGATGACTTTACTAGAGTCCAAATCTTGGGATTTTCTTTGTTGTTTGCGTCTCACAATACAGAGCCACGAGAAAGTTCTTTCATAAGCTAAATTTAAAATGTGTAAGACTGAGATAACATGCAAAAGTGATTTCCCTTTCTCATCTTTGTAGTCTTTCACAAACGAATTGAACATAAAGTATTCTATAGACCACAAGGATGGCCATAGATCCCTCACCACTTGAAGGGCAAATGGACATGGAAAACTAGGTATCCCTTAAAGAAAATATAGCACTGGTTTTCCAAGCAAACCATCAAATTATTGTCCAATGAATGAAGGAAGTGTATATGTACATATTTATATGTATGATTTAACCTGTGATTTACTTTATATATATAATACTTTGACATTGTTACATGACCAAACATAGTTTCTATGAGAACCATATAAATTCTCATTTAAAATGAATCTCTACCAGGTATCCTACCAGTGATTTTTTTTCTTAATTCTTTAAAACACAAGTCTTCTCAAATTTGAGCACTTAAATTCCCAGGTATTGTTTTTCTGTTCAACAACGATGAGAATTCCATTATGAAAGATTGGCAGAGTCTGAGATCTTGCAGATCAGAGTGTTTAATTAGTGTTGGTTTGTATAGGTTTTGTTGTTGTTATTGTTTCTCTTATTTTTGTTTGTTTCTTTTAACTTATCTTATCCAAGGCTTTAGGAGGTTTTGTAGAAGTACCCACAGAACATTTCTCATTGCAAAATATCACCACAGTATCTTAGCCCTTTGGGGAAACATGTAATGTAACATTACTTACTTGACATAATTTATATATAATTTATTCCTATCTATCAAATCATAGTTCTAAGCTTTTATTGCCAATCAAGGGGCATTTTCTAACCAGTTTAGTCAGGTTTCAATAAAATACAAATTTTAATAGTATAGAAAGATATTATTTTGCCCTTAAGGTACTTTTGTTAATAAATTGAAGATCTGTTTACACAATATACTTTTGTGATTATTACTTACTCTCCTCAATTAACAAAATTGGAAGTTAGAATATTTGTTGTTTTCTTGTTTATATTTCACAGGAAAATATACATATAAAAAAGATGACAACACTGATTAAATTTTAAAGAAACACAGTGTTTTGAATAACAATAATGCGATTTTACCATGGCTGAGAATATGGAAGATACAATGTTTAACGAGATGATTATCATATCAAGCTATAGCAAACACAATTTCAAATAGTTTTGTTATAATCTACTCGAATGAAATATATTTTACTTTGAAACTTTTAAATTATATTAATTTTTAGACACTTGAAAAGTAAAAATTAAAAATAATTTTTGTATTTTAATATTGGGAAAAGAAGGATTTTAGTATTTGTTGAGGGCATAGAAGCAAAATAAGACCTTCTTGTCTCTCTGTACCATTTTTTTTTCTGTCACTTATTTCCAGACCTCCTAAGAAAAGGGATTTATGCATTGTCTGGCAGCATTTTATGGGATAAAAACGGTATGACTAATGATCTAGTGAATGTCACTTTATCTCTTCCATGGAATATTTTGTTTCTGGACACTGGAGACCATACTTTATGCATTATCGTGGTGAAAGAGAAACTATATTTCTGTGTAGGTAACAGTGATAGAACTCACAAGTGAGATGTGGGGGACAAGAAGAGAGAATAAATTAAATTCATAGAGCTTGATGACTAGAATAATAGTACTATTAATGAGATGGGAAACATCGGGAGGTACAATTTGTTCCAGTAAAATTTTATTTCCAAATTTCTAAAAGGAACTAGAAAACACTAGAAGAGATTATCAACACATTTTTTTTACATTCCTTGAAAATATCTTTAAATTAGACAGAACAGATGATTTTTCAATGTTATTCCACATTCTCAAGCTATTCAAGTCTCTCTTCCCCTCCCCCAGAGCATCTATATTTTTCTCATTGACAGCCCACTGCATACAAACCTAACATCACAATCCAGACTCTTGTAAAAGCCTGTGATCCCAGAAAAGAATTCAGTTAGATGTTTGGTGCAGGAAGAGAGTATAATCAAAATCCTAAAATTGAATATATAGAAAACCAGGAATAGAGAACAGAGAGGTTTACCCACTTTGTTTCTAGTTAGGAATCTCCTGGCAGTAAAAAAAAAAACAAAGGGTTTCTATGTTAATCACTAGAATTTACACTAAGTATTCATTCAATATCAATGTAAAGATTGATAGTGACATGTGCCACTCTGCTGCACACCTTTGTGGCAATAACATCTTTAGAGAGTGGCACATGTCACTCTCAATCTTTACATTGACATTGGTGAACATTCTAGCATACTGAATATAGTGAGTGCTAATTGCTAAATAACTGGCTACAGAAATATTTGGTGGGGTTTTGCAAATAACTCCTTGAAAAGTAACCTATACAAATTAAAGGCATTCTCTCTGAAATTCTTTGATAAGTTGTTTGGAGAGTTTTCATGTTTCCTTCCTAATACCTTTAGGATGCATTGTCACCTCTTAATCAATAAAAGAAATTAAGGTTTTTGTTTGCATCATCTTGTGCAACTGACCTTTTGTTTGCATTTTTAGCATTCTTCCATGTGCCCTGAACTATAATTACCTGTAGGATACTAACAAGCTGGTACATAGGGTGTTTGCTGTATTTAATATAGTAAACCTGATCAACTCATTTATTTTGGTATAAATATGGTGCTGCCCTCTAGAGAATATTGTTGGTTAATGCAAAAGTATAAATAAAACTATGTAAATGCAGATTGCTTCTCTTTGAAGAAAATAAATAAGAAATGTACAAAATATGTTCACTTCATAGAAATACTTACAACTTATTTTAGTTTTCCGTGTTCTTATAAGATGAAACCTTTGTATTTTATACATGTTGCTTAATTATTACATCACAAACTTTCCCCAAATGGCTTGTCGATTAAGCATAAATTCTTAATTTTTTCTCAAAACACTTTTTTGAAGCTATGTGTACTCTAAGAAGTTTCAGTAGAAGCCCCATATGAGTAAAGTGTATACAAGAAATTTCTGAAAAACTAAAAAAAAAAAAAAAAAAAAGGAAAGAAAAAATCTACGATGGTTGTATATTGGTAAATAAATGAAAAATATATTCTCTGCCATTTTTTATCACTTATAGGATATAACATGCTTACCTGTTTGCTAAATTTTGTACTATTGTTTCTTAACACTTAATAAATATATTTAAGCTTATTTAATTGGCTGTTATGAAGTTATTTGGACTTTTAACTAATTTTCTTTTTCTTTTTTTTTCTCTCTCCCCAGAAAGGATGGAATTATGAATCCAATCTGTTAAATTTCCTCTTCACAATTTTAAACTTTGGTTGCTTAACACTGAAGCAATCATGGTGAACCTGAGGAAAGCGGTGCATTCGTTCCTGTAAGGATGTTATTACTTATTATTTTTTAAAAGTTAACTTTTTTATGGTAGCTTGAACAAAAATGTTAGAGGTTTTTCTATGATCATTCAGCTATGTTTGCCTCAATTTGCACAAGTGACCTGCAACCCATAGACTAACATAATGCATGTTCCCTATTCAAAAATAATTGGAAAAAAAACCCAATAACTTAGACTTCAGTTAAACAAAACTGCTCATGTATTCAAATAAATATATGGCAATTATATCTTAAATTCAAAAATAATTCCAATGGTCATGGCTCCTCTCTCCATGGTTAAAATGTAGAAATGAGAAAGGTTCTTTTCTTGTCTTTCTTTTTTCTTCCTGCATGAACTAAACAGCCAAAAGGACAAGATGTTTCTGGTTTTATAAAGAATGGTTGAGTAAGAAGTCCGAGAGTAGAGGTTGGGTGATGTAGCTAGACAGAGGAAAACAATGGCATCTTCCAAAGTCTTGCTACAATGATCCAGTAGTTCAGGTCAATAGAATATCACATAAAGGAGATAAGAATTGAATTCAAGTACTGAGCAATTCTAAATGTAATCTAATCCAGGTATATCTTCTTTTTAACTTAATAAAATGTTGGGTTGGTTTCCTCCAAACCCACTCTTTGAGGAATGGGACAGGGAAGAAAGATTCAGCGCTCTGTAAATTCTAATCAGTTACAGTTGAGAAACCTTGAATCCCCTTGCTCCTACAGTCTCCTCCATCAGTCCTGTAAAAGAGCTCACCCAGGAAAAAGTTTGTGGAGTAGTAGAGATATAAAGTACATCAACACTGGATCCTCCACAATATGCAGTATGCTCCACTATAGCCCATCTTGGATGTCCTTTAAAATTGTGGTGATGGTAGTCTCAGTGATGTGTGATTCCAAGAGAACAACAGCAGACAGGAAAAGGAAAGGATGAAGGATAGTGATAAGGAAGGGAAGGGGTTCCTGGGTGGTGCAGTCAGTTAAGTGACCGACTCTTGATTTGGGCTCTGGTCACGATCTCAGAGTTGTGAGACCCAGCCCTGCATTGGATGGATGGTAATTCACCTGTTCTAAAAACACCCGTTGTGGGGCGCCTGGGTGGCTCAGTGGGTTAAAGCCTCTGCCTTCGGCTCGGGTCGTGATCCCAGGGTTCTGGGATCGAGCCCCGCGTCGGGCTCTCTGCTCAGCGGGGAGCCTGCTTCCTCCTCTGTCTCTGCCTGTCTCTCTGCCTACTTGTGATCTCTATCTGTCAAATGAATAAATAAAAAATCTTTAAAAACACCCGTTGTCATATGCCATGCAAAAACGCAGTGCATTTAAAACATACAGACTTTTGGGCGTGTGGGTGGCTCAGTTGGTTAAGCTACTGCCTTTGGTTCAGGTCATGATCCTGGAGTCCCAAGATTGAGTCCTGCATCGGGCTCCCTGTTCAGCAGGGAGTCTGCTTCTCCCTCTGACCCTTGCCCCTTCTCATCCTCTCTCTATCTCGCTCATTCTCTCTCTCAAATAAAAAATTTTAAAAACTAAATAAAAAAATAAAACATACACTCTTTTAAATCAAATTATCATTTTGGTTACTAGGAACATTAAATTATATGTTTGTTAAACCTTTAGTATCAATGCATAAGTTGGTTGCATTGTTCAGGGAGAAATTGTAGTTTTTGTGTACATATTTTATGAGACTTCTGTGGGCTTAATAACAATTAACTTAAGGTTAAGACCTACATTATTCTTCTTTTATAAAAAGGACTGTATATATTTCATGAAGCATGTAAATATTAGAAGTTAAGTTTCATTATAATATAGCCAATTTCTGATTACAAAACTATAGAAAATAAGATTGAACTTTAATAAAAAATTATAATACTTTGCCTATAGTAGCACCCAGTAAGAATGTATTAAATTTATTTGAGTTGAAACCAGGAAACTGAAGTAAATACTCTTTTAGGATCTTTCCAGTAACATTATTTTATAATTCACAATAGGTATATTTAGATTCTATAAGCTTCCTCAGTAATTCAGTATTTGTCCCATGGACTCTTTCATGAAAATTAAAAATATATCTGGCCAGCAGAGGTAGGCAAGATAACCACTCCCAAGTGTTTTCCTACCCATAATAAGACACTCAAATTTTAAAATTGATAATTGTCCAATAGTATTTCATGTATTTTTTACATGCAATTTTATCCTGCATTCCTCTAACATTTTTAAAGATTTTTTAAAATTTATTTATTAGAGAGAGAGAGAGCACAAGTGGCGGGAAGGGACAGAGGGAGAGGGAGCCCAACACAGGGCTCGATCCCAGCATCCTGAGATCATGACCTGAGCCAAAGGCATACGCTTGACCAACTAAACCACCCAGGTGCCCCTCTGTCATTTTAGAGAAATATACAAAAGGACTTTGATGTTTTTACAACTTGCTTAGAAAATTCAAGTTGGATGCATATTCTGTTAGGACCTTACTCTCTGAAGGATAAATATACTTATTGTTCTATACTTGACAATTGAAGATGCAACATTTTACTATGAGCATAAACTCTTACAGGACTAGCTGAGATAATCATCAGCTAATTTAAACTAGAATTTTTTTTTTAAATGCTAGAAGGACACGTTCTTCATCAGATAAACCAGGAAAGACCCAGATTTAAAATTATTGTCTGAGACACTTTTTGCATAAATTAGTATCTTATTAAAATAAAATCAGGATTTAAATTATCACCAATTGTGAAATACGTGAGTCAGGGTATAGTTAGCATAAACTATTTTTGTTTAACTTTGAAGGCAAAAGGAAAGTAAGCCCCAATATTTACTGAGGGCCTCTTATGACAAAGGTACAATTTTCAGGACTTTATATGTATCATTTAGTCTTCCCAACAATCACATGATAGGTATTACAGATGAAGAAACTGATGCTCTGAGAGGTTAAGTGACTGGTCAAAAAATCATTGAGGTCATGAAGTTAGGAAATTGACCGCATGCCCAATGCAGCAAATATAGTGACAGAATAATCAAAGCCGAGAGCAAATAACTTGCTTCTATTTATTTGGTCCTTTATTTTAATAATTTCTACTCGCATTCATCACAGATTACTTATGATATAGATTTTTTGAAACATATATAATTTTAACTTATTTTTTATGTTCCAGGAAATAGAATTTGCTGATTATTTGATACAATAATTTACTGATTATTTGATAAAAATTACTATGTATATCACCACCTGCATGTGGCTTAGAATGTCAGGTAACTTCGACTAATATGGAAGTTATTTTAAGCAAAATGATTAAAATATTAGTTTTCTACCCTCTGTAGAATGAGAAAGCCAAAATATTTTCATGATTTCTTCATTATCTTAAAAGACATAAAAGTATATTACCAAGATATTAAGAGAAATAATTTTAAAATACTCCAAAAAATTATTACAGTGTTTTACTTGAATTTTGAAACATTAATAGTTTTTCAGGCCAAGCATTCCAGTGTACATTTAGAAAGTATGGTGTATGTGCATGTATGTGTGTATAATGTTGTAGATATGATATCATTATGCTATCATAATCATCCAGTTTTACTACAGTAAATTTCTCTGATGATTGATAATAAATGATAAGCTAATCAAATCACACATGTATTTTCTCTGTATAGAGGTAACATTTTTAGTTCAAAGAAAAAGTGAATAAGATAATGAAATAAAACCATTTATGTGAAGAACTCAGACTATAGATGTTTTAATGTCATGTGTTCAATCTCCCCAATTCCAGAAAGATCCTTACTTCAACAGTCTTGCAAAAAAAAAAAAAAGAATTATTCAGCATGTAATTGTATGAGTAGAGAAAATTTCCTCCTCTATAAATAATAACAAGGTTTAACAACCACTACCTGTAGTGTAGTTGCTGCTTAATATTTATAAAATAACTACTATTGAACATACAATACACAAAAACATTTTCAAATAATAATCTTTGTTTTTATGCAGGAAATAATATGCCTTTCTTATCTATTTCATTAATAAAAATAAATATTAGTTTTATTAGATCCTTTAGGAACACACACCTTGAGAGGACACTTAATATATGTAACCTGAATAAATCCCACACCACTATGGGGGAAGTTGATTTGGGATGCACAAAACATAGCCCTGTCTGCTTCTCCTACATTATTTGCCACCTGGCCTGATATTCTTACTAGTAGAGTCTATGAAAGTACCTTCCTGAGAGAGGCACAGTTTAAATGACTTAAGAGACTTTGCATCCAACACAGGAAAAACAACAAACCTATAGGAATTCAACAGCACCACAAATCAATCATTTTCTGGCCTAGAACAGGGCCCAGAAAACATAGGACTGAAATGAGGAGAGTGTCAGATAGAAGGAAAATTTACAGCACAGATATTAATATGTATGGGCCAGCCTAGACTCTGTAGCTGTGAGAAGGTAAAAAGAGTTTTAGAAAGAAATGAATATGCGCTATGGCCCAAGCCCACGGTGCCTCTTCTAATATCTTGCCTGAAGTTTGTCTGATGACAACTTATTCCTTCTTAGCTTTAGATTAAAAAAGGCAATGGTGCAATTTTCTTGTCAGAGTACTGGGTACTTAAGGGAAAATCTCTCTTCATTCTGTTGTCAGTTGTCTCAGAAGGGATCAAGAAGAAATTAATATTGAAAAAATATAAAAATAGACCCTTAGAGCAAATCAAACAACACTGTGGTTTCATATTGCTTATATAAAGTAATAGTTTAAAATACAGGCTTTGAAATCACTAGAACCTGGGTATGGACCTTGTCCCTGCCACTTACTGGCTGTTCTTCCTTGAGAAAGTTACTTAACCTCTCTGAACCTCAGACTCATCATTTGCATAATGAATATAAACCAATACTGACCTCATAAGGTTGTTGTGTGTGATCAAATGAGATTACATATATGCAGTTTTATAATACAGATAATTTTTAGTTATATATATCTATATATATATATAGATATATATGTATATCTCCATAAACTAAGTGTCTGACTCATAATATTCCTTGGATAGAAAGAAGAAATAGTGAGATTTAATTAAGGCAGTAGAAATGATGACGGTGATGTGATAAGAGTTGCTAAAGGAAAAGCTAATGTTTTGTATAAGTAGTTTATTCATATAAACAATGTAATATGTATCTGATTTTTTTTTCTTAATTTTTCAGTGTGCACCTAATTGGCCTACTGGTTTGGCAATGCGATATTTCTGTGAGCCCTGTTGCAGCTCTAGTAACTGACATTTTCAATACCTCCGATGGTGGACGCTTCAAATTCCCAGACGGGGTACAAAACTGGCCAGCACTTTCAATCGTCATCATAATAATCTTGACAATAGGTGGCAACATTCTCGTTATCATGGCAGTAAGCTTGGAAAAGAAACTGCACAATGCCACCAACTATTTCTTAATGTCCCTAGCCATTGCTGATATGCTAGTGGGACTACTTGTCATGCCACTGTCTCTGCTTGCAATCCTTTATGGTAAGTACAATTTTATTAGTTTTTTTTTTAATCTCAGATTATATCCTAAATTTGTGTCAGGTATCATAGTAAACATTCATGGAGTTAATTATTTTACTTATATCATTTGGAAAATGATGAAAAAAGTGAATTGTGTGACAGAAAAATTTGATGTGTTTATCATATTATTAAATAAATCAGTAGCAGAGTCTTCAAAAAGCAAAACGGACATTTTACAATATATTAAAATCATGCACAAACACTCTATTGCTCAGTCTCCCTTATAAACAATGATAGTTGCCTTAATGTATACAATGGGACAGTGACAGAAACATGTTCTCACCTCTATGTTCTTGGGGGGGGGGTACACATACTTAGTATCATCTCTTACACAAAGAAAGAAAAAGAGACTCCTCATCCTTAATAAATGTATTTTAAGTAATCTCTTTAAATGTTGGCAAACTAAGTGCTTGGCACATAATATGCACTCAATAATAGCTATTCTTTATGGGGTCTACAATTTATGTTTTCACAAGGTGATGGGGATAACTAATTAATTAATAATTATATAAGTGCAAGGTCACATCACAATAAAACTCAGGCATTCAGAATTTTTATAATATTGATTTTAGAGAGGTTTTTCATTTTCCTTTTCATACTCTGCTATCCCTTTACCTTATTCATGTCACATTTTATTTTTTTACTCAAGTGTATTCAACATACAGTGTTATATTAGCTTCAGATGTACAATACAATGATTCAGCAATTCTATAAATGTCTCAGGGCTCATCAAGATAATGGGAGGGAGACAAACCATAAGTGACTCTTAATCTCACAAAACAAACTGAGGGTTGCTGTGGGGGAGGGGGTTTGGGAGAGGGGGGGGGGGTTATGGACATTGGGGAGGGTATGTGCTATGGTGAGTGCTGTGAAGTGTGTAAACCTGGCAATTCACAGACCTGTACCCCTGGGGATAAAAATATATGTTCATAAAAATAAAAAATTAAAAAAGAAAAAAAAAAGATAATGGTACTCTTACTCCCCTTCATCTATTTTACCCATCCCACTACCCACCTCTCCTCTGGCAAATACCAGCTTATCCTCTGTATTTGAGTCTTTTTTTTTTTTAATGTGTCTCTTTTTTCCTTTGTTTTGTTTCTTACATTCCACATATGAGTGAAATCATATGGCATCTGACTTTCTCTGACTAACTTCAACTAGCATTATATCCTCTAGGTCCATCGTATGGTTGCAGATTTCAAGATTTCATTCTTTTTTTATAGCTGAGTAATTTTCCATTATATATATGCCATATTTCCTCCTTTCATTCATCTCTCTATGGTCACTTGGGTTGCTTCCGTATCTTGGTTAGTGTAAACAATGCTGCAATACACATAGGGATGTATGTATATATTTGAATTAGTGTTTTCATTTTCTCTGGGTAAATATCCAGTAGTGGAATTACTGGATCATATGATAATTCCATTTTTAATTTTAAACATGAAGAAAAAATCTTCAGGAATTTCAGGTAAAAATAAGGAAAAGTATACAAGAGTAAGAGAATTAGAATGACTTCACAATTAACAAAAATAAAGCATAGTAATAGAAGCAGTATTATTCAAAAAGTTAACCAATTCTAAGGAACTCTTTCAAAGGCAACTCTATAAAGAAAGAAAACAGATCACTAGTTTCAAGTGGTTTAGTGGGAGGATGACTGAAAAGGGGTATTTATTTTGGTATATGTTGATGTGGTGGTTTTATATATATATGTATATACATATATATGTAAATTATACATATATAATGTAAATATATATATAAATTCTTAAAATTTGAAAAGCTATAAATTCTAGTGTGCAGTTTTAAAAAGGTAAATTTTACTGTATGTAAAGTATACCTTAAATTAAAAAGTGGAAAAACATACTCAGAGTTTGAAATGAAGATTTCTACATCCAGACATGCTAGCCATGCAGGCTGTAAAAAGTTGAGATTTTGAACTCAGAGAATTCTGAACCCATTAAGCCCTTCCTAAGAAATCAAATAGTAGATGAGATTCAACTAACAAAGGAATGACTGGGAAAATTTCATCCAAAAGACTAATGATGAGCATTTAATATGGGTAATTTTAGAGCTAAGACAAAAATAAAAGTGCTATAAAGGTAGAAGAATACTGTTATATGTTATATAACACCTATTATGTGATATAAACTCTAAAAAATTAACAAAAATGCAACTAAAATTAGGAGGAGAATAGAAAGGGAAAGAGGAAGAGGAAAGTAAAATAATTTTATTGATTTTTCTATAAACAAAAGGTGGGAGTTAAATGATACCGTAAAAAATTGGCAAACCAGAAAGTAACAGATTTAATAAGAAAACAGTGGTTTAAGGGCATTAAACATGATATAAATAAAACATGATATAAATGTGATATTAAAGTTCACTACTAAAATAAAAAACAAATCTTCCAAAACCCCAAAAGAAATATAGTTAATAAAAGAGCAAAAAAAATCAATTAGAAGAAGAAACACAAGAAAATATAACATTATGCCCTCAACATTATACCATGATGTACCATGACAGAGGAAAACAAATGTATTGGTAGCAGCAGTAAACGTGAATGAACCTAAAACATGACTACAAATGAAAGATTTTTAATTTGCCTTAAAAAGAAAGGCCCAACTATATTCTCTATACAAGAGAAGCCCTTAAAACCCAGTGATTAATAATTGTTAAAAATAAAGGGATGAGCAAAAGTGCACTGAGTAAATGGAAACAATAAGAAAACAGAAATTGTGATTTAATACCTAACAAAGTAAATTTCAAGTGAAAACAGCAACAAGAGTAAAAGAGAAGGCTGCTTATTTATGATAAAAGCCACAATTAACAACAAAGATATAGAAGTTAAGAATACCTATGTCACCAATAACACAGCAATGATCTGTATAAAGCAAAAACCAAAGAACATTGAAGGACACATTTATAAATACATTCTACTAATGGGAGATTTTAACACATCATATTCAGTATAAGAAAGATTGGGCAAAAAAAATAAAAAGAATATAGATCTTATGAAGGTGTGCTGAACTTTATACTCTTATCAAAAAGAGTATACCTTCTTTGTAGGTGCACATGATACATGCACAAAAATTAATAAAATACTCGACCACAAAGAAAATATTAGAAAAGTAAAAATATTACCCAAAGTGCTTTCTGATAAGAAGGCAATAATATTAGAAAAATTAACAAAAGTTTAAAGACCATCTCATCCTGAAATTATAACAAATGTTTAAACAACTCTTGAGGGGCACCTGGGTGGCTCAGTTAAGGGTCTGCCTTCAGCTCAAGTCGTGATCACAGGGTCCTGGGATGGAGCCCCACATTGGGCTCCCTGCTCAGTGGGGAGTCTGCTTCTCCCTCTCTCACTCTCCCTGTGCTCTCCCTCCCTCTCTCCCTCTATCTCTCTCATTCTTTCTCTCAAATAAATTCATAAAATCTTTGAAAAGTAAGCTCTTGATCAAAAGGAGAAATGTAAACTGAAATTACAGATTTCTTTAGAAATATGACAGCATAAACACTACATATCAAAGTCTAAATAATAATACTTAAAGCAGTGATCAGTGGAAAATTCATATCCCTAATCTCATTTGTCAGTAAAAATGAAAGCATATAAATGAATTAAATTCCCAGAAAAACAACCTTGGAAAAAAACATAAACTATAAAGTAAACCAAAAGAAAGCACGAAGAAGAAAAAAAAAGGAAGAGAAAAGTAGAAATTGACTACAGAATAAAAAACAATAGATCTAATGAATAAATCAAAATCTTGGTTTTAAAAAAAATTTTTGTTAAACAAAATAAAAAGTCATCAGCTAACTTTAAAAAAGGAAGAAAGCATGTATAAAATGAGATACCACAAGGAGAATAACTGAAGAAAATACATTATTTAAATCATGAGATTACTTTGTAGATTTATATGCAAATTAATTCAGAGCTTTAAAAATAGGTAATTTCCCAAGTTGAATAATCTAATTATAATGAGCAGATGACCTAAATAGATATTTCTTCAAATAAGACATACAGATGTTCAGCAGCCACATGAAAATATGCTCAATATCACTAATCATCAGAAAAACGTAAATCAAAACCACATTGAGATATTACCTTATACCTGTCAGAATGGCCAGAATCAAAAAAGACAAGAAATAACAAGTGTTGGTGAGGATGTAGAAAAAAAGGAAACTGCATGCACTGTTGGTGGGAATGTAAATGGTATAACCACTTGTAAACCAGTATGGAGGTTCCTAAAACAACTAAAAATAGAAATATCCTATGAGCCAATAATTCCACTACTGGGCATTTATCGAAAAAAATAAAAAACACTAATTCAAAAAGATACACATACTCATAGGTTTTCTGCACCATTATTTACAATAGCCAAGATAAGGAAGCGTATCTCTATGTTCTTCCAAAATTAATGTAACAATTAGTTCAATTCCAATAAAAATGACAAGATTTATTTTTTTTAAAAAGTATATTGTCTCAAAACACTTAACATAAGAGCTACCCTCTTAAAAAATTTTTAAGTGTATAATACATTATTATTGACTAAAGTTACAATGATGTATAGCAGGTATTTAGAGCTTACTCATTTTGTTTAACTGAAACTTTATACCTTTTGGTAAGTCCCCATTTTCCCTTCCCACAGTATCCTGGCAACCACCGTTGTACTCTTTGATTCTATGAATTTAACTACTTTAGATACCTCATATATAAGTGGAATCATACAGTATTTGTTTTTTTGTGACTGTTTTTTTTCACTTAGCATAATGTCCTCCATGTTCATCCATGTGATCACATATTGCAGATTTTTCTTCTTTTTTAAAGCTAAATAGTATTTTGTTGAATGTAGTATATATTATATATCTATAAATTATATATATTTATATTACTTTTTTTCATTCATCTGTTGATGGACATTCAGGTTGCATCCACATCTTGGCTACTGTAAATAGTGTTGCAATGAACATAGGAGTGCTAATATCTCTTCAAGATCCTGATTTCAATTCTTTTGGATAATATCCAAAAGTGGGATTGTTGTATTATGTAACAGTTCTATTTTTAATTTTTGAGGATCCTTCATAGTGTTTTCCATAGCAGCTGCACCATCTTGTATTCCTACCAACAATGTGCAAGAGTTCCCTTTTCTCCACATCATACCAATACCTGCTATTTCTTGTCTTCTTAATTAACCATTCTGATAGGGTGAGGTGATAATCTCATTTTGGTTTTGATCTGCATTTATCTGATGATGAGTGATGTTGAGTATATTTTCAGGTGCATATTATCCATTTGTAAGTCATGTTTGGTCAAATGTCTACTCAAGTGCTTTGCCCATTTTCTAATTAGATTATTACAGTTTTTTTTTTACTTGAGTTGTATGAGTTCTTTATATATTTTGGAGATTAACCCTTTATCAGATATATGACTTGCACACTTTTGTTCCTTCCCCTTTCATAGGTTGTCTTTTCACCCTGTGATGGTTTCTTTAGCTCTGTAGAAGCTTTATTTATTCTTTTGTTGTTGCCTTTGCTTTTGATGTCATATTCATAAAATCGTTGCCAAGACCAACACCATGAAGATTTTCCCCTACGCTTTCTTTGGAGAGTTTTATAGTTTCAGGTCTTATGTTTGTGTCTTTCCAAAGCTTTTTTATGATGTTAGATAAGTCGATATTAAAGTTCATTTACAAAATTAAACATGCAAGAATACCTTGAAAAAACTGAAAGAGAAAAGCTATGCAAGAGGACTAGCACTAGGAGATATTTAAAGATATTATAAAGCCTTTATCATTTAAAGGGTATCATTGGACCTTACATAGACAAACAAGGGGAATATAGTAGAAAATCTAAAATAGACCCCAGTACAAATGGATATGTACTGTATGATAAAAGTATCATTCCAAATCACTGGGAAATGTTGTTGGCTAAAAATATAGCCATTTGGAAAAAGATAAAATTTGATTTTGCCACATGCCAAATATATAAACAAACTCTAAATGGATCAGAAATCTAATTTTAAAAAATGAAACCATACAAGTACTGGAAGAAAAGAAAAGTGAATTCATCTATAACTGAGGTATTTGGAAAGGATTTTTAACTATGACTCAAGATTCAGATGTGGTAAAGCAGAAGATAGTTATCTTTGCATAATTTCAATAATACATGGCAAAAGCATTAGTAGCTATGTTCCAAAACAAACAGCAAACTCAGAGAAAATATTTGCAATGCTTATCACAGATAAAGGGCTAACATCCCTAATATATAAAGAATTTTTAAAAACTGAGGTAAATGGGGCATCTGTGTGGCTCAGCTCTTGAGTGTCTGTCTTTGGCTCAGGTCATGATCCCAGGGTCCTGGGATCAAGCCTCACGTCAGGATCCTTCTCCCTCTCCCACTGCCCCCGCTTCTGTTCCTTCTCTTGCTGTCTCTCTCTCTCTCTCTCTCTCTCTCTCTCTCTCTGTCAAATAAATAAATAAATAAATAATCTTTTAAAATTTTTTAAAAAATGAAAACTGAAAACTGAAGTAAATGAAAACTGAAGTAAAAAGATCCAGCACTCCATAGGAAAAAAAGGAGCTGAAGATATGAGTAGGTTGTTGTGATTTTTTTTTTTATTTGACAGATCACAAGTAGGCAGAGAGGCAGGCAGAGAGAGACAGGAGGAGGCAGGCTCCCTGCTGAGCAGAGAGCCCGATGCGGGACTCGATCCCAGGACCCTGAGATCATGACCTGAGCCGAAGGCAGAGGCTTTAACCACTGAGCCACCCAGGCGCCCGGTTGTTGTGATTTTTTTAAATATATTTTAAAACATTGTGAATGTTTGAATTATATATACACAGTGATATATATAGTCCTTAAATATATGACAGTGCTTAGTTTTAATCGTTGTAAGAGAAATGCAAAATAAATGACACTGTGATACCATTTTTTATTTATCAGATTGGCAAAATTTATTTTATTCATTACTTTTAAATTTATTTTTAAATTCACATATACTTAACATACAGTATTATGTTAATTTCAGATAGACAATGTAATGATTCAACAATTCTATACATTACTCAGTGCTCATCATCATGTATACTCTTAATCTTTATCTATTTCAACCATCCCCGCTCCCCATCCCCTCTGGTAAATATCTGACCTTTTTATTTGTCTCTTCCTTTCTTTCCTAGATTTTTGTTTCTTCAATTCCACATTTGAGTGAAATCATATGACATTCCTCTTTTTCTGACTGACTTATTTCACTTAGTATTACACCATCTAGATGCATCCATGTTGTTGCAAATACAAATTGGCAAAATTTTAAAAGCTTGACATGGCACTGCAGCAAGACTATGGGACACAGGCATTCTCATATATTAGCGGTGGGAATGCCAGTTGGTACAGTAATTATAGAGAGGAATTTGGCAATACTGAACAAAATTACATATTTTACATTTTAGCTCAGCAAATCACCCTCTAAAAATTTCCCTGGATAATAAACCTCTTATAAAACAAAAATATATATGTATAATGTCATTCATATGAGCATTGCTTGTCATTGCAACATATTCAAAACAACCTATGTACCCATACAAAAGAGATTAATTAAATGTACTATAGAATGTACCTAACAGGAGTACCATGAAACTATTAACAGGAATAAGAAAGTTTTCTATTAACTAATATGGAGCAATTTCCAACATATATTATCATGTGAAAAAAGCAAAATGCAAAAGAGGAGATAGGGCATACTATCTATGTAAGAAAACGGACAAATACAAAAATATACACATATCTTATTTTTGTAAAAATAAACACAGAATGGTTAAATGAGAAATTAATAATGAGATTTATTACCTTCAGGGAGAAGGTAGAAACTGGAAACAGAGGTTAGGGTTGGAGAATTATACTTCTCTGAATATACATCTTAGATAATTTTGACTTCAGAAACTGTGCTAATGTTTTAGATTTATATTTTTATTTATAAAAAATAAAGATTGAGAGAAAACTCTAAAATATATTATGAACAGAGTCAGATGAACTTAACTCTATTTGAAATCAATAACGTAACTACATTGAGTAGAGAGTACAAAAATAACCCTAACCCATATAACTTTAAAGTACAATTTTTGTCTTATATACACAATGGAAAACTAAAGAAAATGTAAATGAATGAACTGTAGTATTAGGTTTTATCTTACCAGAGGTACACAATGCCAATTCTGAAACTATTTCCTTTGTGTTCTGAGATAGGATAAGTGTACAAGTATCCTGAGGATAATAGAAACCAAATTTCTCACTGTTGCATAAGGAAACTGAAAACTTGGAGGGGGGAAGCAAGTAATGAATCCTGTGGTGTCAGATTAATTTTCATGATATTGGTATGAATTCATGGAGAAAACAGATATTAATAATAGTAGTAATTAAATATATGTAATATATATATAATTTTGTGAGTATGTGTGTACTTAAGATTTATTTTCTATCTCTGTCCATTAAGAGGACCTAAAAGCAACAACACATGAGTAGCAGCAAGCACAAATGGGAATAGACATTCCTTGGAGAAATGAGGCCCAGGGCAAGAATATTATAACAAGACTGGAACATTTTTTGAGCTAGAAAATAAGGAAGTGCTCAAAGAATGATGGGACTGTATCTTTTTAAAAGCACAGAAGCTAGCTTAATGGGGACCCTTCATCAAATCTTGGAACATTTGAACATTAAAATGGATAATGAGGGGAGCCTGGGTGGCTCAGTGGGTTGAAGCCTCTGCCTTCAGCTCAGGTCATGATCTCAGGGTCCTGGGATCGAGCCCCGCATCGGGCTCTCTGCTCAACAGGGAGCCTGCTTCCCCCTCTCTCTCTGCCTGCCTCTCTTCCTCCTTGTGATCTCTGCCTGTCAAATAAATAAATAAATAAATAAATAAATCTTTTTTAAAAAATAAAATAAAATGGATAATGAGAGTTCTGATGCCAATAAAAATAGAGGAAGCCCACTAAGGACTCCGTCTTTTGCTATATTCCTTTTAATAATTCTAAAAAAATTTTTCAAAAGGAATTTGCGTAAGGACTCAGAAAAATAAACAGAAGCAGCCAGATTGGGAGGGAAATCAAAACTTAGAAATATAACCTGTAGGGAGGTGAGGTTTTCATCCCCCCCCCTTTTTTTTTAAAGATTCTATTTATTTACTTGACAGAGAGAGAGAACACAAGCAGAGGGAGTAGGAGTCAGAGAAGCAGGCTCCCCCATGCGGGACTTGGTCCTAGGACCCCTAGAACCCTTAGGACTCTGGGATCATGACCTGAGCCAAAGGCAGACACTTAACATCTGAGCCACCCAGGCTCCCTTATCCCTCTTTTCTCTAGCAGCTTTACCCCAAGATCAGTACCCAGTCACATAGCTACATGGTGGTAGTACAGGAGTGGCTGAAACTCTTATGGATACCCAATCTCTCTGGCCAGGATAACAGGCAACAGAAGCCCCAGAAGTCAAATATCATTGAAATATTTTTTCCCTCCTTTTTTCATGTCCTGGCTTTGTCAGAGGGTCTAGGACCATGCTCTTGAGTGGCATGTGTGTGGGACAGACTCAAAGCAGCATAGGCAAAGGTTCTGTAAACAAAAGATACTGAATCCTTGACCCACAGACATGAACACTGAGTCTGAACCTAAATAGTTTGATTGCCTAGTAAACCAAACAAGTAAACAGAATCAGCATTCTTGAGAGGATTTTAACAGGAGCCAGAGTCTACAAAATATAATATTCAACATGTCCATGATGCAATACAAAATTACTTGACATGAAAAAATCCAGGAAATATTAAAAATTTTTAAAGGAAATGACCATCAACACATGCCAAACCTCAAATTACCTAGGTGTTGGAAATATCAGACAAAGTCTTTTTACTCCGTGTAGTATATATAATATATATATAATGGATAGAAATGAATAGAAATATGGAAGTTCTTAATAAAGAAAAAGGAACTATGGAAAAGAAGAAACTAAAAAATTGAGTATTTTATGACAGGAAAATCCAATATCTGGATTTCTTTTTAAAGGATAGGTTCAATAACAGAACAGAGATAACAAAGAGTCAGGGAACTTGAAGATGAATTAATACAAATCATCCAAATTAAAGTATAGAGAGTAAGACTGAAGAAAAATGAACAAGACCTGAAGAACCTATGAGACTCTAAGAAACTGTAGAGTATTTGTGTCACTAGAGTCTTCAAAGGAGAGGAGAAAAAGATTGGTACAGGGAAAAAATTAAACAAAAAATAACCAATTATTTTCTAAATTTTATGAAAGACACAAATTTAGAGATTTGAGACGTTCATCAAACCTCAAAGAAAAACTACACCAACACATCATAATCAATATTGCTAAATAAAAGCAATAAAAAAGAATGAACTATCGATAGATAACACACAAAATATGAATAAACCCTAAGTAATTCAACTGAGTAAAAAGAGTCACACAAAAAAAGAGTACATGCTCCTTAAGCCCATTTATATAAAATTCTAGAAAATGCAAACCAATCTAGAGTGTCAGAAAAAAAGACCAGTGGTTGCTAGGGACCAATGAGAATGGAGTGGACAGATGAAAATGATTATTAAATGGCATGAAGAAAACTGGAGGCATAACGAATAGGTCTATTATCTTGATAGTAGTGGTTATTGCACAAGTGTGTGTGCCTGTGTGTGTGTGAAAGCATATCAAATTGTGCATTTAAATATATACAGTTTTTCATTTGTCAATTATGCCTCAAAGCTGGTAAAAACTATAAGATGCAACTAAAGTAGTGCTTAGGGGAAGATTTATGGCATTAAATACTTATCTTAAACAAATGAGAACGGTCTCAAAGTAATCATCTAACCTTCCATTTTAAGAAACTAAGAAATGAAGAGCAAATTAAATTCAAAGCAAGCAGAAGGAAGGAATTAACGAAGTTCAGAGCTGAAATCAGGAAGATTAAAAATTGGAAAGTAACAGAGAAAAACCAGTGAAACCCAAAGCTGGTTCTTTTATAAGATTCATGAAAATGATAAACCCCTAGCCAGACTGATCAAGAAAAAAAGACCGACAACTCAAATTACCAGTATCACTTAGGAAAGAGGAGCATCACTATAGAACTTATAGACATTAAAATATAGTAACAGAATATTATGAAAAACTTTATGCCTATCAGTACAACAACTTACATGAAATAGACTCATTCTCCTAAGATCACTGAAGAAAAAATGGTTAACCTGAATAGTCCTATTAAAAAAGCAGAATCTATAACATTTACTCTGGTATTGTTCAAATAATTTCTTCTTTTCTGACTCTTTTTCCATCCTGTATTCCTGTCATTGCATGTGCATTTAAAAAAAGAAAAAGATTGTTTTTGCGTGAGAGACAGAAAGAGGGACAGAGGGAGAAGCAGCCCACCCCTACCCTGCCCCAAGCAGGGAGCCCGATGCGGGGTTCAATCCCAGGATCCTGGGATCATGACCTGAGCTGAAGGCAGACATTTAACCAACTGAGCCACCCAGGCGCCCCTGCATGTGCATTTTTTAGCTGGTTCTATATTCCATTATTTTGAAGAAATTAGAATATGTATCTAAGATCTGTGTAGACAAATCAATTATATAAAGCTCTGTTGTTTGGCTTGCCAATGCTGTCTTGAGGTGAGTCTTTATGAAAGTTGCAGAGCATATAATTAGTTGTTTGTAGCTTTGTAGGAAGTACAGTAACCACAGCTAACACTTGTTGAATATTTTCTATGTGCCAGGGACTGTTTTAAGCACTTTACATGTATTAAGTCATTTAATTTTCAGAAACCATATGACTGAGATACAGTTAACATCCAAATTTACATATGATGGAACAGAGGGACAGGATTATTATGTAACTCACAAAATGTTACATAGTTAGGCTATTATAGAGTAGAGATTTAAACTGAGACTTTCCGGAAGTGCCTGGGTGGCTCAATGGGTGAAACGTTTGCCTTCAGCTCAGGTCATGATCCCAGGGGGATCGAAGCCGACATCGGACTCCCTGCTTAGCAGAGAGCCTGCTGCTCCTTCTCCCTCTGCCTGCAGCTCTGCCTACCTGTGCTCTCTATCTCTCTGTCAAATAAAGAAAATCTTAAAAAAAAAAAAAAAAAAAAAACCTGAGACTGTCTGGCTTTAGAGTCTATGTTCTTATACACTTCAATAGATAACAGAGAGGATATAGCCCCCTTGGTCAAAGAGGCAAGAGCAAAAGCGAAAAATCCAAGTAATACCTTCAAAGGAAAGTGGCAGACATGATATAAAAACACCAACATGTCCAGTTGTAGTTATGCAGCAAAATATATACACATCAGATCAGCAGGTAATAAGACTAGGGATGTGTGAAATGATTGGACAAACTAGAGCTGAGGAAGGATAGTTCAGGAAGACTTCACAGAGATGATGACACTGGCCAAATTTTGAGTATAGAGGTGAGTATATTATGTCACGACCTTAACAGTTATGGCAATTTTTAATTCTCACAAAAATCTGATTTTATAGATAGAGAAATGGAAGATCATTCGACAGCCATTTTTTGAACACCTACTACGTGCCAAGCACTAATCTCAATCTGTGGCTAGTGCACAAAACAGTAACAAGAACTTTCCATCTTGAAGGCTCAGGAGCCTAACTAAAGTTTGGTCAAGAAAAGAATCTTTGTCACCTCATGCCATTTACCTACCCTTTGCTTAGGCTTTGACTTCCCCAAGGTCACATGGCTGGACTAGTAGATTCTGATATCCATTTCATTTTTCATTATATCGTTTTGACACTCACAGATTACTTTAAAACACCAGGACAGTTTTGCTTTATTTTGTTTGGGGGGGTGCATATAAATTGAATTATAGGAAAATTCGAAATCAAGTTGTTTCCAAGAACATCAAGATAGTCGGCCTGCTGGTTTTTAAAAGTGCATCAAGGTATTGGCAGAAATTAAGGCAGTTCTCTGAATAGATTCAGTGCCTCAAATGTTCATTTGATGTCCAAGACCTCTGTTTATCAATGAGGTATTTAGTTCACAATATGCTTCAAAATATTCTTTTCTTAAGATTTATTTATTTGAGAGAGAAAGAAAAAGAGAGAGAGCACGTCATGGGGAGAGAGAGAGAGAGAATCTCAAGCAGATGCCCCACTGAACTTGGGGTTGGGGGAGGTGCCTCGCTCTCATGACCCCAAGATCACAACCCAAGCCAAAATTAAGAGGCCAAGACTGAGCCACCCAGGTGCCCCCAAAATTATTATTCTCCCATAAATATGTAAAGTGTTTTTTTTTTGCATTGGTGAACTTCTACAGTGACCTTATATCTCAAGTTAAAAAGTATTGTTATTGCTATAAATTTCTTCCTCCCTTGAAACCATTGCTGACTCCAAACGTCTGGGAAGATCTGCTGTGGTAATAGGTAGGATTTGGCCCTTCAAGTCTGGATATAAAAGAGACATTATTCATAGGGCATAATTAAATAATGCACGTGAAAACTCTCAAATTCAGGCATGCATGTTTCCAGCTTCCCATTTCTTTCCAAATAGTTTTTCATCCCGTACTCACTTGGACTCAACTTTTATTTTAAAAATGGAACTACTTGCAAAGGGACTAAGTACACAAAACTTAAGAGATATTAAATGGAGACCTGGGAACAGGCATCAAAATTTTCAAATTGCTAATGCAAGTGAGCACACACTATTAAATTTGATAAAGTTCAGTCAGGTTTCAGGATAATGATACAGAAACTCACGGGCTTTAGATGTTTAAGCCAGGAATCATTCAGAATGAAATGCAGCAATTAAATCAGAACTTTTCAGATTGAGTGTCTTAGACACCACGTATTTATTTTAGCACAGCAGAGCCATGCATAATTGAGAAAAAAAATTCAAATGTATCTGAAGGTTCATTATGTAATTTGTGAAAATCTCAATATCTCTTATGCTATAAGCTGCAGTTTTACTTAGAGGATGATTATTTTCATCTGTCCATTATTAGGCTACCCTCAGATCCACACCCAAGCCAGAGATCAATGTTCTCTAGGTACCTTTTATTTCCCCCAAAAGAATGCAATGTGCCCTCTGGGCTACTACTCCGGAATTTTAAGGCTCATGATACAGAACTGATTGACTAATGCAATATGCCTAAGAGCACCATAAACACACATCAGTTGACAATTATGAGTTGAGTACTATTTCTGCATGTAGATTAGCAAAATGCTTGAGGGCCATAGAGTTTAAATATGTAGCACTAAAGTCACAAGTACTCATATCCTAGTCCTCACAATCAACTCTCTTAACCCAAGACTTCATTCCAAATTATCTCTAAGTTCCATCAGAGCAATAAGATACTCCAGATTCTTCTTTAAAAAAATACTTGCAGTATCATGGCATATTTAATGACACAAAATTTTTAAAAATACATGGTTCAGGGATAAGATGTAGTAGACTCATTTTCCTGGTTACTTTCTTCTAAATACAACTAAATACCCTGGAAAGGATTCAACAATTATAAAAGGGTTCTAAAAGCACAAGGAAGACTAGGGAACTCAGTATTTGAAGAATGACATGGCATTGACTTTCCTGGGGTTTCTTTTTATCTCCCATATATTGTACTCTTGGATACTGGAGAGGACTACAACTCAGGATCTTCAACAGGCAGAGACAAATGAACAAAGCACAACAGGGACTTAGCAAGTAATCCCATACCCAGTGACAGGGCAGGTTCATCTGCCCACAGCAGTGGAAGCAGTGGAACCTGGGTGCAAGACGAAAGCTTTTCCCCAAGATTAGGAACAAGGAAAGGATGTCTGCTCTTAGGACAGTTACACAACACAGTACTGTAACTTTTGCCCACTATGGTAAGACAGTAAAAGAAAGGCATATGCATTAGAAAGAGAGCAGTAAAACTGTTCCCATTTGCAGATGTCATGGTTGTCTGTGTAGAAAATCCCAAAGACTCTGCAAATAAAACTCCTAGAATGAATAAAGGAGCCGAGCAAGGTTGCAGAATACAAGATCGACACACAAAAGTCAACCACGTTTTCAGACAATAAACATGTGGAACCTGAAATTAAAATTGAGTATCATTTACAATTGCTCAATAGAAAATAAAATGCTCAGGTCCAAATGTAATAAAAACATGTACTGAATTTGTACACCTAATGTTACAAAATGTTGATGAAAGAAATCAAAGACCTAAGTAAGTCAGGAGACAATCCTGTTCAGATATTGGAAGGTGCGACATAGTAGAGATGCCAAGTATTCCTGTGTTAGTTTGTCAGGGCTGCCATAACAAAGCACCACAGACCAGGCGGCTAGCACAACAGAAATGTATTTCTTCATGTCAAGGCTGAATGTCACAGGTCAGGAGGTCAACAGGGTTGGTTTCATCTGAGGCCTCTTTCCTTGGCTTGCAGATGGCTGATTTGTAGCTGTGTCCTCACCCAGCTGTGTCTTGCACTGGGTTGAAATTCCCTCTCCTTAGGGATACCAGTTATATTGGATGAAGGCCCATCCTAACCTAATGACCTCATTTCAACTTCATTATCATCTTAAAGGCCATCTCTCCAAACACAGTCACCTTCCAAGGTACTGGAGACGTCAACATATAAATGGAGGGGAGGGCAAAATTTAACCTATAATACTTCTCAAATTGATCTATTGTATAGATTTAAGGCAATTCCTAGCAAAATCCCAGCAAGAGTTTTTACACTTACACAAGCTTATTCCAAAATTTATATGAAAAGGTACAAGCAGGTCCCTGAATCGTGAAAACTGTCTTTAAAAAGAAGGATAAAATGGAAGGAATCACTCTACTTCATATCAAGTTTTACAAAATAGCAGTAGTAATCAGGACAATGTTGTATGCACAGAGGAACAGATACATAGACCAATGGAATAGAACAGAGAATCCAGAAATAGACCCACATAAATGTGTCTGGTTAATTTTGGCAAAGGTGCAAGAGAAATTCAGTGGAAGAACAAGTGGTGCCAAAGAAATTGGTCATTCACAGGTTAAAAAAAAAATTAACCTCAATCTAAATTTTACATCTTATAGAAAAACTAGCTCAAAACAGACCACAAACTTAAATGTAAAATGTAAAACTATAAAACTTGTAGAAAATAAAAGTATAGATAATCTGCTGGATCTAAGGGATAGAGGATCTAAGGGATAGACAAAGTTCTACAATTGACAGCAAAAGCATGGCCCATAAAGAAAAATGTATAACTTGGTCTTCAGAATTAAAGACTTTTGTCCTGCCAAACACCCCTTTAAGAGAATGAAAAGATAAACTACAGAATAGGAAAAATATTCGTAAACTATACACCCAACAAAGGAATAATAATATAATCATTTCCCATGGCTGCTATAAGAAATCATCGCAACTGGTAACTTAAAATGACAGAAATTTATTCTCAAAGTTCTGGAGGCCAGAAGTCTGAAATCAGTATTGCTAGGCTGGAATCTGGGTGTCTTCAGGGTTATGATACCGCTGGAGGCTATAGAGAAATATCCATCCATTCTTTGCCTTTGTCAACTTCTGGCTGAAGGCATTCCTTGGCTCGTGGCTACATCAGTCCAATCTCTGATTCCTTCATCACATCACCTTCTTCTCTTTATGAAATCTCCTTCTGCTTCCCTTTTATAAGGATACATGTGATCGCCTTTAGGGCTTACCCAGATAATTCAGAATAATCTCTCCATCTCAAGATCCTTAATTTAATTACATCTGCAAAGACCCCTTTTTACTGCCATGGGAAATAGCATTCACAGGTTCCAGGGATTAAGATGTGGATATCTTTTAGACGGTCATTTTCAGCCAAGTACAACAAGCATCTAGAACATACAAAGATTTCTCAAATTTCAAAAGAAAAAAAATCACAACCCATTTACAAAATGAGCAAAAGACATGAAGAGACATTTTACTATGAAGAATATATGGATAGAAAACAAGCACCTGAAAAGATGTTCAACATTATCAGCCAATAGGGAAATGCAAATTAAAACCACAATGAGATACTGCTACCCACCTATCAGAACGGCAAAAATAAAAAAATAATGACGAAAGTAAATGTTACCAAGGATTCAGAGAAATTGGATTGCTCATACATTGTTGGTGACACTTTGGAAAATACTTTGGCAATTTCTTGAAATCCTCAACAGGCAACTAACTATACAACAGGCAACTAAGTATACTATCCAGCAGTTGTTCTCCTGGACATTTATCTCAGAGAAATGAAGACATACGTGCATTAAGAAAAAAAAAAAAAAAAAAACCATACACTGGTGTTTATAGCAGCTTTATTCACAACAGCCACAAACTGGAAACAACATTCAGTGGGTGAATGGTTAAATAAACTGTGTTATATCCCTACCATGAAATACTATTCAGCAATAAAAACGAATGACACAACCTAGATGACTCTCCAGAGAATTATTCTGAGGGACAAATACCAATCCCAAAAGATCACATGCCGTATGCTTCTATTTATATAGCACTCTTTACATGACAAAATTACAAAAAGAGAGAACAGATTAATGGCTCCCAGGGCTTAAAGGAGAAAAGGGGAAAACAGAAAGGAATGAGGCTGTAGTTATCATAAAAGGGGAAACAGGTGGAATCCATGTAGTGATGAAAATGTCCCATATCCTAACTATGTCAACACCAACACCCTGGTTGTGATATTTTCCTATTGTTTTGCAAGATATTATCATTAGAGGAAACTGGGTAAAGGACACTAGCAATATCTCTGCCTTATTTCTCACAAGTAACTGCACATGAATTTACAATTATCTCCAAATAAAAAGTTCAAATCAAAAATGTATGCATAAGGCATAAATAAGTTTTGAAGCATTCTAGACTCACTCTATACTAAGACATGGAACTCGCTATCTCTCAAAAGACCTTGATCCCAGGGCGCCTGGGTGGCTCAGTGTGTTAAGCCTCTGCCTTCAGCTCAGGTCATGATCTCAGCGTCCTGGGACTGAGTGCCGAATGGGACTCCCCGCTCAGCAGGGAGCCTGCTCCCCCCCACCACCCCCACCTGCCTCTCTGCCTACTTGTGATCTCTGTCTGTCAAGTAAATAAATAAAATCTTAAAAAAAAAAAGACCTTGATCCCTCTACTTAGGGATAAGATAGATAAAATGTAAAAATATATAATAATATATGCATCGTATTTAAAATATAAAATATAGGCTTTAGAAAGTGGATAGCTATGTTCCAAATTGCTGCTATTTTAGATATTACATACTTCCCTAAGGACAATGTTTACCACTAAAGTCATAAAAAATTAAAAAATCAATTGGAATAAGTTGTCATTGGCATCCTTCCATTGTAGATTAACATAGGTAACAATTGAATCCTAAACTGAAGACTCTATATACTCTAACTAATATTAATATTTTATAAGTCATTAGAGTCCTACAGCATCATTTAGCCCCAAATGTATACTCCAGTTACCTTTCAGATATTGTCAGTACAATTTTAATTTTTAGCCACCATTTTAGCCATATTTTCATAATCTTCAAAACCATAACAAAAGAAAACAAACAAACAAAAAAAACCTGTGAAAACCCTAAAGTGAATAAGGTCAAGTCATTACCTTTCCTTTGTTAATTCTCCTGTTGCTGCACAAGTACCCAAGTTGTTCAGGTGGATAAGACACAGTTGCGTACAAACTCAACTTGACATTCCATGGTGATGACACTCAAAAAAGCTACCTAATGAAGGGTAAAAATCTCTCAGTATTTTTATTCACCAACAGAAATTTCTTTTTCTTCACCTGTTTAAAATCTCCAATATTTTGGTGTCAAATTGTAGAGATGTGTCTGATTAGTATTTTGCTAGTAGAATTACATTATATTCTTCAATTTCAATTTACATTCATGATTTTGTTAGTTCTTAGAAAACAATATCCAGCCTAAACATTCCTCTTAACATGAATTAGAAAACCAATTGCCCTTGCCCTCCCTATTTCCTGACAGCCTGACAAGATTCCCGCAAATAAGCAGATGAGTATTCCCAAAATTTTATGTTTAGGAGGAAGAAGCACTTAGAAAACATGCATGCGCACACACGCACACACACACTAAACATTTGCCTAGCTAAGTATTGTGTGATCTTATGCCTCCTGTAAAGAGATTTGCTGTACAGTTTTAAAAATACTGATTATTGGGGTGCCTGGGTGGCTCAGTGGGTTAAAGCCTCTGCCTTTGGCTCGTGTCATGATCTCAGGGTCCTGGGATGGTGCCCTACATCGGGCTCTCTGCTCGGCAGGGAGCCTGCTTCCTCCTCTCTGCCTGCTTGTCTGCCTACTTGTGATCTCTGTCTGTCAAATAAATAAATAAATAAAATCTTTAAAAAATATATATATTATTTACTTATATGAATTATAAAAATTTATTCAAATCAATATATAAAATTGAATATCATCACATTTATTCTGTTCTGGTAAAGATATTATGAAATCCCAATTTACTTCAGTTATTAAAAATCAGTATTCAATAAACTCAGAAGAAAATAAAAGTTAGGGGCGCCTGGGTGGCTCAGTGGGTTAAAGCCTCTGCCTTCGGCTCAGGTCATGGTCTCAGGGTCCTGGGATCCAGCCCCGTGTTGGGCTCTCTGCTCAGCAGGGAGTCTGCTTCCTCCTCTCTCTCTGCCTGCCTCTCTGCCTACTTGTGATCTTTGTCTGTCAAATAAATAAATAAAATCTTTAAAAAGAAAGAAAATAAAAGTTAACAATGATAATGAATGTGAAACTTACGGGTGTTTTATTATCAAAGTGCCTTTTTTTTTAAAGATTTTATTTATTTAACAGAGAGAGAGAGATCACAAGTAGGCAGGGAGGCAGGCAGAGAGAGAGGGGGAAGCAGGCTCCCTGCTGAGCAGAGACCACCCGATGCAGGGCTGGATCCCAGGACCCTGAGACCATGACCTGAGCCCAAGGCAGAGGCTTAACCTACTGAGCCACCCAGGTGCCCCTATCAAAGTGCCTTTAAGTTCCTATTAGGTCTTTCCAAAATAGATGTTTTTTCTGAGATTTTCAAGTACATAAAGCTTTCTCCATCACATACAGCCACCCTCAAACAAACAGAAGAAACTGAATTTTTACCAGAACAGACTAATAATGTTCAGTTAATAAGTAAATAAACAATGGAGAAAAAAGAACACATTCAATCAAAACCAATAATGATATATAGGTAAATATTACATTTAGACACAAATATATGGACTTATTCAGCCATATTAAAAATTTCACAGAAGTGTGCAAAATATTTATCGAATCCTATTGGATCTATCTACCCTCTTTTTTTCTGACAAGGGCACTTTGACCTTAGATGTATAGAACCAAAATGAATATTTTTTTTTAAAGATTTTATTTATTTATTTGACAGATAGAGGTCACAAGTAGGCAGAGAGGCAGGCAGAGAGAGAGAGGAGGAGGCAGGTTCCCTGCTGAGCAGAAAGCCCGATGTGGGGCTTGATCCCAGGACACTGGGACCATGACCTGAGCCGAAGGCAGAGGCTTTAACCCACTGAGCCACCCAGGCGCCCCCAAAATGAATAGTTTTTAACATTCACATAATAGTGGCAATTTCCTCCCATGCTCTTGCACAAACAAAAAGAATTTTTTTTCTCAAAATTTTAGTCTCCAGTTTTGCAGGAATTAAAAATACTCATGGTCAGGCTTACAGATATTTACCATTTCTGAATTTGAAGAAATCAGTTCCCAACTTCCTAATGACTATAGCTCAAATTAATTTCCTCCTGTACTGGATTTCTAGGGCTTAACTGGTTGTATGCCAAGCCTTTCAGTTGAGCTGTCTTGAGTCCTATCCCTTTTTCTCCTTCAAAAATAAATATATATATTTTTTATTTCAGTCATCCCTCTTTCAGCAACTTCCATTTGATAGTGGTAAGCTACTATTGTCCATCTGTTTGCCAGTGTAGAAGTGTGTCCAGTATAGAAGTTAGTAGTACATCTTAATGTTTGGACTCAATATACTACATATTTATCTAAAATTAACATACATATACATACATGTTAAGATTTTATTTTTAAAATTTAATAGTTTTGGCAGGTGAAGTATATTCTTTAAAATATTAAATGGATAAAATTTTATTTCAAAACTCAATCTAAATATAGACCTTGCAAGTTTAAAGGTTTTTATTCATTTATTTGAGAAGAGAGGGAGAAGAGGGAGAGAGAGAGGGAGAAGCAGGCTCCCTGAAGAGCAGGGAGCCCAATGCAGGACTGAATCCCAGGACCCTGAGATCATGACCTGAGCTGAAGGCAGATGCTTAACCAACTGAGCCACCCAGGCACCCCAAGACCTTTCAAGTTTAAACTGACCTTTTCCCTTGGTTTTCTTTACTACATTTCCAAATATCTAAGTCATATTTAAGCTTACACAGGGCTCCTCAGACTAATGGTCCCCAATTTATCAACTGCAACTCCTTGGATTGTTTTTGGACTTCTTGTGCTTTGTACAGACTCATTGCTAAGTGAAACAAAGTCGTGCTGTCTGACACCTCGCCTGCTCTTGGGTCTGATCCATCCTTCTCACACTTCATGGAGTAACAACTTCTCAGCACACATTACTGCAACTTGGAAATCGCCACCTTATCTCCACCACCACCACCACCACCACCACCATGGTTTTCCTCATTGGGGTTCTCCCACATTACTATTTACTCAGATTCAGTGGGCAACAATTTGATATCATTCATTCATTAGTTCTGAATGCTCACTATGCATTAGGCACCATGCTAAATACTGGGTCTACAACAGGAAAAGAGACATAAGTTTATGGAAATTACAGTCTAGTTGGGGAGGTAGAGGCAGGAGAGTAGAAAAGAGCATCTTCATTTCAGAAACTGAGTCATTCAAAAGGCACAGATAGTTTTGGAGTAAGGATAAGGTAATGACTGGGGAAAACAGCCTTCCCAGGAATAAGCAAAAAGCAGTAGGCAAAAAGAAAATTTTAGCTGTTGAAAGCACATGCTTGCCAATCTACATAACTTTGCAGAATTAAACTGCAGTTTATTATTATTATTAATTACTATCAATTTCTACATAGTTTTGTAGAGGATGTCCTCCCCAAAAAAAGAGTCTTCCTGCCAAGTTTTTTTAGCTTTTCTCTTGGGTCATTTTCTCCTACCAATATATGGGGATACCAGATGACAGTGATTTCTCTTTCAAAGCCATTGGATTACTTTATGCAAGTATGAGTAGTCCATTCCTGGATTTCTGATTCTCTATCTAGACATTATCAGATAATATCTGACCCTGAGCACTCATGTTGCTTTCACATACATTATTTAGTTTACCACAATGGATCTATACCAACTGAAGGCCTCTTTCTGATAGCCATGATTTCTTTTCAGACAACGTATTTATCATTCATTTCAAGTCCTCAACCAATCTAGTCTTCCAGGGTATTTGGAGAACAGAGGTTTCCCCTTCACCACTGACATGTATATCATACAAACCTCTTTATACAAAAGTAGCTTCTAAGCCATTTGTTAAGAAAATGTGTAATTTATTTTAGTAGATTTTCTTTTTATTTAGAGAAAATTATTTTAGAAATTGAAAACACAATTTATACACAACCATTTTAATGGACGAAAGCAAGTAAACTTGGTATAATTTTTTTTAAAGATTTTATTTATTTATTTGGCAGAGATCACAAGTAGGCAGAGAGGCAGGCAGAGAGAGAGAGGAGGAAGCAGGCTCCCTGCCAAGAGAGAGCCCGACGCGGGACTCAATCCCAGGACCCTGAGATCATGACCTGAGACGAAGGCAGAGGCTTAACCCACTGAGCCACCCAGGCACCCCCAAATTTTTAAAAGATTTTAAAAATTCCTTATAGTAGCTTTCTAAAGCAGGTCTAGTTGTAATAATCACCTAAATACTTTAGTATCCTTTGAGAAGGTTAAGTGTATTGAGTTTGGTCCTCTGTTTGCTTGAGTCAAGAAATCTATTGATCAGAAATAAGTTTTCTGTGGAAGTTCTAAAAGGGCTTTTTATCAAAATATACCATAGGATTGTCTCTATACAAAAGAAATTTAGGAGCTGTTTAAGTATGTTACTGGGAATTTGAAAGGATTTGAAGACTAGAAGTAGAGAGAACAAAAGTTGTCGACTGGAAACTCCAGAAAGCATAAGACTACAATCACCACATTTCATCTTCACATTTTATAATAAATATCATTAATTGAGAACATACTATTTCCTAGGCATTCTACAAGGAATTTTACATGTATTAACTCATGTAATCCTCACAAAATGATATCCATGATTTGTTTTTTTCATGGGTTAACATGATGAAACTAATGTTCAGCCAAACTAATCTTTAGCTACTTTCCTACAAGATTTCTATATATATATTTATATACATATATATTTAATATAATTTTTATATATCTATATCTGTAGGTATCTATATATATAAAGATGGTAAATATTCTTTGGAATTTATTCCATTAAAATGGAACATATGCTTATAAGCTGTCTTCCTTTATTTTATAATTTTATCTTCATTTCTTTTGAAGAATTCCTTAAATTTTCATTCCCTTTTGCTGGAGACTTACACCTTCTAGTAAAGGATTGATTTTGTCCAACCCAGACTCTAGAAGTTCATTTGGAAAAGAAGAGTTGGGAGTGTATCTGGGAATTATAGATCCACCCTCATATTTTCCACTGTCATCCTGGGGATTTTCAGGGATTCCATCAGAACTCCTTCAGTGGAGCCCAAGTTGTCCTAAATATTTTGGAAAAGTTATAGTTGGCAGAAATAAACATGAGATAAATAGAATCTCTCTGATTTCTTTGAATTGGTTAACAAATAACAAAACAGTCTTCTGAAGTATATAAAAGAGCTCCAAAATTTGTATACCCAGAGCTCATTTTCAAAATGAAACAATTTTCTTGTTTGTGTAAAGGTGATACACATTCCTAGATAAATGATGTATTAAGTTCTATGAATACCGATACTCACTATTCACCAAAACCAGAGATGATGAACTGGCAACCCATTATCTGACATCTGTCTGAATGTGAATTTTGTTTTGTCCTGGCCCATGATTTTAAAACTTTGTAAATGAATGCCTTTCAGCGGTGTGTGGGTTTCCTCACTGTGTTTTCCATTGCTCCCCATTTTCTTCCACCTAGCTGTCTTATTCATACTGCCTACCTGTCCCTAAAAGCACTCAAGTTTGAGGTAGGCCTCCCAATTTATGAGCACAAGAAAGACAATCTTGATATCAATGCCCTAAAGTCACTGGCTTGTTATCCCCATGAGCTTACAAAGTTCCTCCAGTCCCCTAGAAAAAGACACACCTTCCCTCCAAGTATTTTTAGAAGTCCCTAGAAATTACTCACATGTAATCAGGAATAAATCAATCTGCATCATGCGCTGCTGCAGCTGTTCTGGCCTTTCATCAAGCACGTATGTATCCTCCATCACCTGCCACCATTCACTGTATCTGCTGGTCATCCATCATCTCCCACTGAGCATTCTTCATCTTCCATTGGGCATCCATCACCATTTGCTGGGCAGCTGCTGAGTACCGCCATGTCTGTTGGGCATCCACAATCTCCCACCAGGCATTGTGGTCTCTGCTGATGCTCTGTCATTTCACCATCATGAGAATGCCGCTTACCTGTCTTGAGTGCTGTTACCTGGTGCTGCCAAACCTACAAACCCTCAAGATATCACATGGTACTGCATTTGCTCCTGTCTATATTATACGCAGTGTTCCTTGGGAAAACTGGGAATATTTCCCTCCATAATTTGTAGACTGCTTTGTTATCCAAACATTAAAAAAGCCATGCTTGTCTCTGCCCCCTTCACAAAATCTCTCTGTAAAACTGCTTTCTGTGGTTTTTGGCTTGTTTTTGTTTTTTGCTTTTTGGGGTTTTGTTTTGTTTTTTGTTGTTTCCCAGGGTTAACACACTCTATAGAGCTGATTTAGAGTTTATTTACTGATACCTTAAATCCTGTTCTCAGTCATCCACACAAAAACTTCCCTTTGAAAGGCTAAGCGGTGACCTTGCCAGTCTTGTGTACTTACATATACCTAGAATTTACCCTTGTATCTGGCATTTTTTAATGAATAAATGAATAACTCATGACTTTATATACTGAGGATTTCCTGCCCCCCCATCTAGACTGATGAATCTTTACTTTTTCATTCAAATGTCTTCTAATATCTCCTTTCCCTCTTCAGATACACATAATCATCTCATTGTAGGCTCTTTACCCTTCAGTAAAAAATTCTTTACCAGGTAAGTTTCAATTCTGAGTGTAAAAAGGAACAATAGCACTCAATATATTTACAGAAAATTACAGTGGCATATATTAAAGAATACAATCCAGAAATTCCGGTTCTTGTTCATATCTCTAGAGTCTGCTATCTCTAGTTACTCTTTGTACTTTTTCTTCTTTCTTCCTTAGAGATATACAACTTTTGCAGATTAATTGCTGCTTTAATTCTCTAATAAATTCACAAAATAAATTCAAAATACAATTTTAGTTAACATTCCAATGCTACTTGTAAGAGTCATTTGACTATAGACATATAGCCAACACTGTATAAATAATAGCAGCTAACACCTAACTGAATGTTTGCTTGTTGCCAGGTCCTGATGGTAAGAAAGATGATGTTATAATAATTATAATAGCTAGCTTATTTGAGCACTATCTGGGAGGATAAATGTTCCTCTACCCTCTTAGTTCAGTACTGGGATCCTGCAAGTTAATTTGGCAAAAGGCAGATTAACAAGACAGTTTATAACTAATGCATTTGAAGACCTTCATAGGAAAGAAGAACCGAAGAAATGGTTAGACCTGGGGCTTATGAATCATCTTAACAAAGAACAATAAATTACTGAGAAGTGGCAAGTAAAAAGAAAGAGGCTTTGAATTTCTTGGGGTAGTAAATTGTGAGAAGGTAAATATATGGGGAAAACTAATGGACAATAAAGGTTATTTTTAATAAGTCTTGTTATGCAGATTTAATTTTGTGCAATCCTGGGGATAAGTATGTTTCCAGTGATTAAGAATAATTCTCTTCTTGGTATTGTGGGGGACCTTAAAAAAGGGAAATTTATACTCTACCTTTAGACAGTAAAGGGGAAGGTAGAGAGCTTTTTCTGACTCTACTGTTTCTCAGTTGCTTTCAGGTCAAAATAATTCTTATGCCAAAGTGGCCCATTTTGGGGTGACATACTCTGATCTTTCAGCTCTTACTCTATGTCTATTACCTCATCTACTACTCACAACCAATATGTTGGCAGAATTTTACTTTTTCCCCACTTTAAAGATGAGGAAAACTGAGATATACAGTTTTACCTGATTTTAAGTCCATAAAAGGCTAATAACCACATTCATTTAGATTGCTGGTATTAAGGGCCCCACTTCCCCAGCTACTCAGACTAGTATTTCTGCCACTGATCCTTAGAAATGCGAAACATGCATGTTCCTGAAGACTTCAACCAAACCTTGATTCATGCTTCCTGTATTGATATGGCTCTAAAGACATAAGTAGCATAAGTAAAAAAAAAAAAAAAAACAAACAAACAAAAAAAAAAAACTCAGCTCTTATAGATCCAGTTGTAGATCCAGGAGTACTTTCTCCAAGCTCTACAGTAATAATTATTGTTAATAGTTACTGTACATTCACTAGTGCTATACATGGTCCCAGCTAATAGACACTCTTTTTAGAACCATAGCTTTGCTCAAAGTCATTTCAGTTCAGCACATTTCAGACTCTAAACACCCTCTGAGACACATGGTTCAAAAACCCATGTTTCAAAGCCTTCATTGCCATGTGATTAAAAAATAGAATCAAGGAGAAGTGAAGGGGGGCAGAATATATCTTCAAATAGTAGAAGCATTTTCATGCTCATATAGCTTCAAAAGGTGAGAGCCAGATAAATGGTAAAAGATAAAAGAAGCAGGTTAGGGTTCTATAAAATGGTCTTAATTGATGAGAAGCTCTATCTTTCAAGGAGAGGCACCGCTCCATTACTGAAGGTTATACAAGGAATTTCTGTTTTGAGTAGGAGGTTGAACTAGATATTTTCTAGGTTTTCTTCTATGTTTTAAGATTCTATAATTAGGTTTCCTGCTGATGTCACTGAACAAGTTACTTACTCAGAGTCTGAAATTATCATTATGGAGGTAAAAGTACAGTGCTTTTGTGAATGATAGGGAGACGAAAAGAAGAAATACTATTCCATAAACAGGGTTGCATCTCACACACACTTTTATGTGCCAATGATTGTGATAATCAATATGACTAGTCCCAGTAAGAGACCCTAGATGAAAAACCTACTCATTAATTAGATATTATTTTAATAACTTAGAAGACATTTAATCTCTTGTTGCCATCTAAGTGAACATATGAGAAAATTTGCTTAGAATGTATGGACTATGTATCCATAACCTTCACTTTTAAACATTATGAGATGATTAAGAATAGCCTACTTAGTCTTTATCTCAAAGGGCAGTAATTCATTCTTGAAAGCTGCCTTTCATATGCTAAACAGAATCTCTTACAACTATGAATCTTAATTGTTCTCATTTAGCTCTATATACTTCCAACACAATGTTTGAACTGTGTAGTATCTTGGTTTTTGGAATAATTGTTAAGTTATTTTTTTTTCTTTTCCTCCTTAGTCAAATTTCCATATTCAGTGAGTGTTGAAACTTTTTTTGTTTTCCAAATAAAAGATCTAAAATCTTTGCACTCTAATTGTTCTGCACTCAAAATATAGCACAGGCAAGGTGTTTGCACATTGTTCACATAACACTAAGTCCCCCAAAACCCACTTTATGGATTTTTTCTATGACTTAATGGCATCGTTTCTTTTTAAAAGAAGAATATCAAGAAAATCAAGGTTGAATGAGTTTTTTTTACACTGTAGATTTCTTTCACTGAGAAATAGTTAATAAAGTAAGTCCTGGAGATAGAGTTTTAATTACCTATATATCTCTATTTTTATTATTGAATTACATGTTAAGAGATAGTTGAAGGTCTTTATGTAAGTCTATACAAATACAAAGTAGCCCGAGCTGTTGTAGATTCTTTATTTCTACTTCCTGTGTAGTTGTGGGATCACAGCATTTGTGGATTTTAATCTATTTCAGAATGAAGCAGAAAAGAAAGTATTCTGAATTAGTATTTAGAGTGAACATAAGATAACGGGGTCAGACCATCTTCTGTAGAGCAAAACTTTCCTTATTCTAGATCAAGATCATTTTTAGAACCTGAAAGAATTACACTAGCTAATAAAAAACATACAGTATTTCCTCCTCAAAATTATATCGAAAAAACCTTGAAGGGGAGCTAAAAGAGAGGCATTTAATATTTACTAGGCACTTACTTATTTTTCTATTTTACTCTAACTCCATCTCATACATTCTCAGTTTAATATCTCCTTCATATTTATAGAAAGAAAGAACTTTCCTGGGTTTTCTATTTTAGGAATGAGTACAGAGAAGGAAGCTAAATATGTGTTATTAAACTAATAGCTAAATCTAACTTTCGATGTATTTGGTTTCACATGGAAAACGTTCAGAATAAAGTGTAGAAAATAATGAAAAGTACATTCCTTATGTTCTTTGAAATATTTCTCATGATGGGGGAGACTGAAGTCTAATTTTCATTTCCTTGAAAACCTGATTACCATCTCTGTATATACATGAGTTTCAACAGTGGGTGGGACATATAAACCCTTGTAATTAACCATTGTGTTCTCTAAAAGGGCAACTGGAGTGAGAAATAAAGACAGCAAACTATTTCCATTAAGCATGATATTTTGCTTAGTTATCAACAAAAAGAAAATTGTTTCATAGAAAAATTATATTAAAACTAAATATAATTTTAATCATATACATATTTGAATTTTGTATTTTCATGTCCTTAGCTCCACTTCTGACTAAAAAATACTGTGTTTTAGCTAGATTTTTTTGATCAAATGACTCTTAAATAACGCCATACTAATATTGTGATTTTGGGAAAATCAATGGATATCCCTCAGAATTAATCTCCTTTATGAATGACTAGCTTTTACTGTGTACCTATCATGATAAGTTATTTTGACCTGCATTATCTCACTTAGCATCAACTTTATAGGTATTTGTAAATACTCAAGACTGAAATGGAAAATATTTAGTATACTTTAAGTCTCAATACAATTTCAAGATATTTTTAGTATTGCATTGAACCAAACCTCTGGCTACAATTAAATAGATATGCATATGAAAATTTAAACCATCTGCTTCCACCTCTACTAAAACAAACGTTCTGGAAGTATTTTCTTGGTTTTAATATTATAATATAATTTTTTTTGGTTTAATTATAATGAGGTAAGGTAAAAGTCTTGTAGTTTAAGTAGAGTAGGAAAGTTAAATGACTACTTCCCCAAAATTTATTTTATTTAAAAATATAAAAACAATTTTTGAGGACCACCATTTCATAAGTAAATTATTTAGCATGCAGGACTATGACAAATTACTGAATTAAATTTTACTGTGGCTCATTCACCTAAAAGTTTCATTTTTAAGAAACTCTAATTAAATTAGGTACATAAATAACCAAAGGAAAGAGGGAACATGTGGTAAGGAAATCTAAGACTGCATTTAATTCTGATGTAAAATATTGTGACAATGTGATTAATATCTGTCTAGTTTTTATTGTGAAATAAAGAAACTCAAAAGGTAGGACATTCGTAGCCCTACTTTATGTCCTCCTGCATTTTTTTTCAGACATGTGTTAAGATTACTTGGGAAAAAAAGAGAATTTAACAGTACACAAAGGTGACAGTTAATAGGAAAAATAAAAGTACAGAAAGGAAAAATAGTAAGACAACAAAGGTAAACTTCAACTGACCTTACTTCTTAACTATTGATTTTTTTAAATTCATGCCTAGTAGGTCAGTATCATGGGTTTATGGAAATTACCATATGCTATAAAGCAATAACAGTAACAAAAATAAGATAATTATAGTGAAAGCTTTGGTATATATTTGGGCCCAGTTATATGTCAAACACATTACTCAAATCTTATGACTTAATCTAATAAAATTACTTAGGATGGGTGCTATTAATTACCTATACAGATAAGGAAACCTAAATTCAGGTTGTACAGGGAGGAAAGATGGATCTAACCTCAAATCCTATGTACTCTTTTCTGTCTGCTTTGCTGTGTCACACAAACAATAGCAGTTTCTCTAATTTAATATTTTTACTTATACCATTCATCAAAACCTTAGAGCAGTCCTTCATTACAGGTGTTATTAAGCACACAAAACAAATCTGGCAGGAAAAAAATAAGGCATATGTGTTGACTTGAAAACAATATACTAATAGTTAAAAAATTATACAAGAGTTGTAATCATTTTTTCCTTAAAGAAGGACCCAGCCCCTTCACATACACCTCATAAAGAATGACATATTTGGAAACAAATTCAAAGTCACTGTTTTTCCACACAATTTCCTACCACCATGACAATATTTTTCTGAATTTTGAAAGGCCAACTACTGCTATTCACAGAAAACTTTTAATAATTTTTTTACTTTTGTCAACTAGAGATGATAGAGATATTTTCTACTGTACCACTTAAATTCCTTTGTTTACTTTTTTACTGTTTTTTGGAACATTTTTAGTGGTGGTTCTGTGACTTACAATATGCATTTTTTTTATTTTCATTCTTTTTTAAAAATTAAGATACATTTTATAGACCATAAAATTCACCCCTTCTAAGTATAAAATGTGATGGCTTTTAGTATATTCAGGAAGTCAAGCAATCATCATGATCTAATTCCAGAATATTTTCATCACCCCAAAAAGAAATCCCATGCAAATTAGCAGTGACTCCCTATAATGTGTACCTTAACTTAAAATAATCAAGATTTATGGGGTGCCTGGATTCAAGACCCTCATCCAGCTCCATGCTTGGCAGGAAACTTGCTTCTCCTTCTCCCCCACTTGTGCTCTGTCTCTAGCTGTCTCTCAAATAAATAAATAAACTCTTTAAAAAATTATCAAGATTTATATTAAATTTCAAATGTGTAAAGATTTTCCTCCAGTTTACTTTCCTTCCTTCCCCCTCCTTTGTGCTATCATTGTCATGCAAATTACACCTTTCTACATTATACCCCATCAAAATAGTTTTGTATTATTATTTATGTACTTGTCTTTTAAATCATTTAGGAGAAGTGTTTTAATACAGATCGATCCGAGTTACCATCTAGCCTTTCATTTTAGCTGAAGGATTCCCTTTAGTAGTTATTGTAGGTCAGGTATGCTGATGACAAGTTCTGTTTTTGTTTATCTAAAAACCTTTTTACTTCTTTTTCATATTTGAGGGACAGTTTTACTGAATATAGAATTCTCAGTTGACCGTCTTTGAATTACATGCCTTTTGGGCTTTGTGGTTTCTGACAAGAAGTCAGCTATTAAACTTTTATGTGTCATCCTGTATGTGTCAAATTATCTCATGCTACATTCATAATTTGCTTCTTATCTTTCAATCGTTTGACTATGAAGTGTCTTATAATCCTTCCCAAAATGTATCCTAATTGGTGTTCCTTGAGCTTTTTAGGTCAAAATTAATGTTTCTCATCAAATTTGAGAATCAAATTTAGGAAAATTTCAGCCATTGTTATGTCAAATTTTTTCTGCCTCTTTCTCTCCTTTTTCTTAAGGACTCAAATTATGCATACATTTGATGGTGTCCCACAGACTCTGTTCATTTTTCTTTATTTTTTTTCTTTCTGTTCTTCAGACTGGATAATCTCTTTTGACCTATCATCAAGTTCGTTGATTCTTATTCTGACTGCTGAATTCCTCTGTTAACCCCATCTAATGAATTTATAACTTTAGTCATTGTATTTTTCAACTCCGGAATTTCTATTTGTGTTTACTTTTTAATTTTAGATGAATTTTTATCTCTTAATTGATTTTACCTATTCAATGAAACACTATCATAGTTTCCTCTAGTTCTTGAAATATACTCTCCTTTGCTTCTTTAAACATATTTTCATAACTGATTTAAACTTTTTGTCTAATCAACTGAACATCTGAGTCTCCTCCAAGACACTAGAAAGTGACTGCTTTTATTCCTGTCTATGGGCCCTACTTTCCTGTTCCTTTGTATTTGGTATTTTCTTGTTGAAAACTGGATATTTTAAATAATATACTGTAACACCTTCAGAGTCAGATCCCTCTACTCTCAGTGTTTGCTGTTGATATTGTTCTTTTTTCCTTATTCTTGATTGCTTTATGACTTTCCTAAGTTAATTTTGTAGATTCTATATTTCTTGCTATGTGTAGCTAATATTTTCTCTGGTAGCTTTTTCTTTTAATTCTTGTTTTTATTTAAAGCCTGGCTTCTTAGACATTACCCCTGGATCAGCATTATTTGTGACTAGCCAATTGTTGGTTAAAATATTTCATTAAATGCTTTAAGCCAGTTATTGTTCTGCTCTTTGATGTTTGTGTGAAGTTGCATCTTCAAATTTCAAGAGTTTACATGTTAGTTAGTCTTGCTTTTACTTCTTATTTGAGCAGGGCACCAAGGAGAGTGGGAGTTGAATTATTGGGGTCCTCTCTGGCCTTTTTTAAGTGTGTGCAGGGCCATGCATGTGTGCTGTTTTTAGATCTCCTGGAATATGTTGGAGCTTTTTAAAATCCCCTATATTGGACTTATTCCTATTACTGAGACATTCCTTCTAACTTTTTAGCCAGGTTTTTGTTTGTTCCAATGAATTCACAGCCTTAGGAAATTATAGTATTACTGAGTCCAACTTATTGCTATTGTTTCAATAATACCCTATGAATAGGACTTCTTCTGAGTACCTGAACTCAAAGTCATGTCATGCATCCAAGTACTAACCAGGCCCGACCCTGCTTAGCTTCCGAGATCAGACGAGATCGGGCGCGTTCAGGGTGGTATGGCCGTAGACCAAAGTCGTGTCAAATAGCCACAATGCTCTGGGAAAAAGATATTTCAAGAAAACTACTCCAAATACAGTGCTGTGGGGATGGAGCTGCATATAGAGCTCCAAAACCAGTCAGGCCCCACTCAATTTCGAAAATTCTGAAATGGTCAATTTTCACCATTCTGCAAATATTTTTATTGCTTTTGTGAGAAAGGATTCCTCCGAAGTCCTCATTTTACCATTCTGGAAGGCCTGCCCTTGTAAATACTTCTTTATACATCTTTAATTACAGTGACATTTTATTTTTTTTATAAAGATTTTATTTATTTATTAGAGAGAGAGAGCAAGCACAGGCAGACAGAGAGGCAGGCAGAGGCAGAGGACTAAGCAGGCTTCCCGCCGAGCAAGGAGCCTGATGCGGGACTCGATCCCAGGTTGCCGGGATCATGACCGAAGGCAGCCGCTCAACCAACTGAGCCACCCAGGCGTCCCTACAGTGACATTTTAAACCTAGCACCATAATATTATGCTACCTAATAAATTTAAAGTGGTTATTGAATATCATCTACTACTCAATCTATACTCACTTTTTCCCAGTTAACTCAAATTAGGATCTAAACAAGACCCAAATAAGTTCCATACATTATATTTGGTTTTTATGAAACAATTTTTAGAGAGTCTTGGTTCTGACTCTCAAAAGAGATCATATTTATTAGAGGGAAAAGAAGGTCAAGGAAGTAGTTTAATTGTAGATGAGAGACTTAACTTGTTTATAGGCTAAAAGGAAATCACTTTAGTTTTTGGCTATAAAACAACCTCCTCATGTTCAAAGACCTTGTTCACTATAGTTTTGGGCCAACAAAACAACTCTCCATGTGTTCAAAGACCTTGTCCAACAACAGCTATTAATTCCAGTTTAGCCTAGGGTCAAGGAGAAGAAGCAAAAGCTGAGGCAAGAAAGAATGAATTTAGAAAGGTACCAGGTCAGAGAGGAAAGTTGGAAGAGGGGCGTATCACAGTTCTTAGAAAAACCATCAATAATATAACTTGAGTTTACCTTGTGATGCCAGACTTTAGGTGAATTACTCTTATTTGTGAACTACTTCTGTATTCTGCACTTTTACATTCTCTTTCTATTGGTTAATTCTAAGGGATAATAGGGCATTGAAGGCCTAGTTTCTATTTTTTTTTAAAGATTTTATTTATTTACTAGAGAGAGAGAGCACAGAGGGAAAAAGAGAAGCAGACCCCTGCTGAGAGATGGGGTTCCATCCCAGGACCCTGGGATTATGACCAAAGCCAAACACAGAGCTTGACCAACTAAACCACCTGGCACCCATTTCTAGTTTCAATTTTGCCACTAACTTGTAATCTAGATGAAGTCACTTAGCTTTGAGCCTCCTTTCCCTGATTTGTAGAATTATGTTGTTTTAGATTCTCTAAAATTGCTTTTATCTCAAAAACAGAATTATTTTAAGGCCTTTCTTAGGCAGATATGTGCAATAAACAGAGACTGTCTTCAATGACTGAGCTTACCCTTTTTGTTTCCCTTACTGTTAAAATCAGTTACCCAAGAACTTCCTTTTTCCCTCTCCCATTATACCTTGTTTTATGGAAAGACTCTACATCAAAATTTAAGACAGATACATACTACATTAACAAGAAATAAATATTACCCTTTCCTCTCAAACTTCAAAATAAAGCAATATTACTGTAACAAGTTTTACTTGTTTTTTTGTAATATGAGCCAGTTTCAGAAGTGAAACTACCTCAAAAAAAAAAAAATCTCTGAGGGAGTTGAAGCAAAATTGTGTAGTGTGATTGAAAATAGCCGTGTATAATTTCTAAAAGTTAAATCCTGGAATAGTCTTTGTCAAATTGAAGCACAGGTTCTTAAATCATCTCAAAATGGAGACAATTTTGTAGATATCATAGAATCGTAACCTTTTTCAACAATAAAATTTATGTTTGTCAATGTACTCTTAGGATACTAATCTGATCTTTCAGAGATCACTTTTGCTGAACAATATTATAAGTGCATTCCAAAAATTGCAATGACATATTCACTTACATTTTTTAGTCAGCCAGATCAGATAACTGAAACCACAGAATTCATCCAGGGACTGGAATTAAACATTTTCCTTTATTAACTGATTAAATAAATCAAATAATTGCCCAAATGTCTTTTACTTTGTACATCTAATTTTATAGCTATCAGATTTGGTTTCTGTACCCCTTCTAAAATATGTATCTAAATGAAATTAAAGCCTTATTTTACCCAGAAGCTACTGCATCCCACTCAACCCTGCACTCTAATTCCACTCTCTCAAACACTTTAAGAAGCTCTTATGGGCCCAGCAACGACCAATTAGCCACCAGGATGGAGATGTTCTAACAATGATCAAAGAAAACAAGGGTCATAATTAAGCTATTATAACTCATGTGCCAAACCACAATGAATATAAAACACATTGAATATCTGCTCTTTTTCAGTGCTGAACAAACGAAACACAGTGGGATATACAAATGTGTTAATCCCAATCTCTGCCTACAAGAGTTTATAATATAATTATATGTACACACATGTGTGTTTCTATGTGTTGGTGGGAAGCAGAAACTTGTATAGAGAGGTAATATACAATGTGGGGATCTGTGCTAATGATGCAATCATGTACTGAACACATAGTACATAGTTCAGAAGTTCAGTAGAGGGACATGTCTCTATGATCAGCTGATGAGAAAAGGGCTCACAGGGCGCCTGGGTGGCTCAGTGGGTTGGGCCGCTGCCTTCGGCTCGGGTCGTGATCTCGGGGTCCTGGGATCGAGTCCCGCATCGGGCTCTCTGCTCAGCGGGGAGCCTGCTTCCCTCTCTCTCTCTGCCTGCCTCTCTGTCTACTTGTGATCTCTCTCTGTCAAATAAATAAATAAAATCTTTAAAAAAAAAAAAAAAAGAAAAGGGCTCACAATGGCAGCATTTAAATGACTGTCACAAAGCAGATAGCATTTTCCCAGCTACCAAATTACTTCATAAACAGTTCTTTTCATACTTCTTAAATATACTCAAAGACAATTCAACTTTGAGGAAAAATAGAGAAACCCAGTTTAAGTATACATATACTCTCAGGATTGTAACCTTCTACTAATAGTTTAATAAAAATACAAAGCTTCTATCTCTGTAACTTTTAGAGATATATTTTTATCATACTGCTATCTAACACTTGTGAAGGAAAAACAGATATAGTTTAAAATGTTATGACAAATACTATGAAACAAAAACATGATGGCGTAAAACATTATGATAAAAAATTACTAATATACTGATAAAAATTGTACCTCAAATACTATCTGCCATGTTAAAAAAAAATGGCATTAAAACATAAATAAAGGGGCACCTGGGTGGCTCAGTGGGTTAAAGCCTCTGCTTTCGGCTCAGGTCATGATCCCAGGGTCCTGGGATAGAGCCCCGCATCCGGGCTCTCTGCTCAGAGGGGAACCTGTTTCCCTTCCTCTCTCTCTGCCTGCCTCTCTGCCTACTTGTGATCTCTGTCTGTCAAATAAACAAATAAATTTAAAAAATCTTTATAAAACATAAAGTGACCATGAATAAAATGAGCAAACATGTACAACTGCCCTTACAAGGGCTTCTGCTTGTCCCTATAACTAAAAAGTGTTAAGATTAGGTACTGTAAAGTTAAATTATCTCCATACTTTTTCTGAAAATTTTCTTGATTGCCCTTCTTGGCATTCATGCTTCATCTACTTCTAGTCTAGTTAATTTTATGTTCATGTCTTAAAACATGCCTCATTCTGAATAGTTCATAAGGTCTGTAGGGAAATGGTCTTGGAAGACACCTTCTGCAATCATGTATCAATATTTCAGGTTACCAAATAAATATTTATTGAAAGTTCACTCTGTATCAGTCTTCATACTTGGCATTAGGAAATAGAGGTGAATAAATAGGACCCTGGCCCCCAAGGAACTTACTCACTTTTAAAAAAATACTTGAGTAATTTAAATGTTACTTGTCTGGAATTTTCCGATTTCTTGTCACTAGGTAAAATTACTAATTTTCAGCCTCAGTCTTGAATAATTTCTGGAGAATTTTCAAAATCAGCAATGACTAAATTCAGTGATTCTGACTAAGGGTAACTAATGGAGAGGTGAGATATCCATTTCTAATTAAAATCCTTGGGGCAAACAATGGTTTTGTAATATCCCTTAGGAAATAAGATATAAATGTAGAAATGGATCATGCCTATGTCTACGTGACAACAAATGTTTAGCAGCAAATAAAGTACTGCGTCATTTCTGGGTAGTACTGTCAATGTAAGAATGAGTATCATTCCTTTTCCAAAGAGGCTTTTTAATAATGCAAGTGGAATGTATTGGAGGTACCATGTCAGTCCATCTGTCAATGCATATGTCAATAAGCATGAAATACCACCGAACCTCAGCGGTATTTCTTGAGGTGTTATAGTACTGTAGAATGTGGACTTTGGTATTAGCTGAACATGGGTGTAAATCCTTACATTACCATCTTCTCACCTTGGGCAGATCACTTTTTTTTTTCTAAATAACACTTTATTCATCTATAAAACAGAAAAAATATCTGAGATGGCATTGAGGGTTTGAGGTCATGTGTGAAGAATATCTGGCACTTAGTATGTGTGGATATCTTAATATTATTAATAAAATTACTCTTAGGAATTTATTTCAGTAGAATGTTATTTTGGAAGCCCTAAATAAACGTGATCAGGAAAATTATATTTAAGTTCACATGCCAGAAACTTCTGACAATATGTCCCAAATGAAGGATAGTTTAGTAAAATGAGATCAAAGAACAGGAAAAAAAAAAGAATGCAATATATTGTAAGTCAGCTTACAAATAGTCAGCTTCTAGCCTTGTGAATAATATTCAATTAGTATATACTAATCACACAATTTATATTTATATAACCTTTTATATACACACACATATATACTATATATATACATACACATATATTCATATAATGAATATATATAAATTTATATATTCATATAAACTTTTGATTAGTATATACTAATCAAAACCAATAAATATTCACTTAGTATATACTAATCACACATATATCTATTCATATAAACTTTTATATACACACAAATATATACTATATATATACACACATATATATATTCATAGAATGAATATATATAAATTTATATATTCATATAAACTTTTGTTGCCATTTCCATGTTTAAAAAAATTTTGTGTCTTTCATTATGAAAACAGAGCTACCTAGATGCAGTGCCCTATATAAGAGGCAGTGACTGGCCCTCTGGGACCTAGATGGAGAGGTGTGCTGTGTAGTAAGTAATCTTTGCTATCCCAGATCAGACATAGAAAACTTCAAGCTCCTGGCAAATACTCCAGTTCCCTTCCTGATTCTCTTTCTTTACTATTTTTCTGGACTTTGCATAAACAAAAGAAATAGAGAATAAAATATATATAGGGCCAAATGAGGAAAGATTAGTAAAAGTTTTGTGTATAAATCTTACATCCTCAATGATGGACTGACCAAGTTCCTTGGGATTCCATTTCAGAAGACATTTGGCAAAAGTTCAAACTGCCTCTTGTTGCAGCCTCATTTTTCAGTTGTCTGCATAGGTCTTTAAGGTAATAAATGGTGCCTAGACCTGAATCTGGTTCAGTTCAGTGAATAACTCATAAGGACAAAGGAAACACAAATAGTAAAGGTGTGTCATTTCGGGTCAAAGACTACAATTGATTTCTTAAATATTTAACTCAATCATACATAATGTTTCAATTTATCCTTGAAGAACCTTGTAGAGAAAACAGGTTATTTTTGGGGGGGTTTCAGAAGGAAACTAAATCCCAAAGTGGATATACACACACAGATAGCATGTGGCAGAGCAGAGAGCTGATACTAAAACAAGTCTTTTTCCTCCCCTCCCTACACTCATTAGAACCGTAGAATATGTTTTCTTCTGTGCCCTGCAGACTGGAAGCAGGTTAAGCACCTGTTAACAGGATTGGTAAAATCTCTAATACAGCTTTTTATGCTAAGTAAGAATCCTTTAAACTCAAACAGGATAACTGCTGCTTACAGACAGTGGGGCCCTGAGCTCATTCAGATTCACATTAGGACTACTCTTGAAGGCCACTGGGGGGAATGGATATAGCCAAAGGCTAGCAGATATTTCAAGTAACTCTACACTTTAATTAAACTCTATTTCCAAGCCTGGTTTTTCTTTATTAGATGCCAACTTATTTTTAAGAGAATGGGAGACATGAGGTACACAACAGGATTTTATAGGTTTACTCAGCAATGAGTTCCATTTTCTGAAATATGGCAAATGAAGCTTTTTGGACAACAGTACCAAACAAGCATATTAGATGTGTGTGTGTGTGTGTGTGTGTGTGTGTGTGTGTGTGTCACAGAACTCACAAGATAGTAAGGAATAATGAAGACAAAATTTTAGTCAAGGTTGGAACATATAGGGTCAGGATTGAAGCACCTTTTGCCCTACAGATATTGGCTAAACAAGGGAGTTTGAAAGTATACAGACAGGAACACAAACGGATCATCCTCATTTTAAGTCTGCACCCTACAGAACTATACCCTAACCAGAGGTAAACCTGAACCACACTCTCACCCCTATGGTTTGTAAGGAAAAGTGTCTTGGAGTTGCCTTGGAGAAAGAAACTGTTTTTGATCATTTTTAACCACAAGCCAGAACACACAGGGATTTGCAGTGGTCAAAATAGTTCAAACTATAAAGTTAATTGAGAATAGTCTTGGAAAATAGTGCCCAACGCATCAATTTAAAAAAAAAAAAAGCAAACAATGCAATTGACAGAAAGATAAAATTGAAGAGGTACTTCACAAATGAAATCCAGATGAGTTTGAGTACCTTTACATATGCAGTGCTCAAACTTATTAGTAATCAGGGAAATGAAGAACCACAATTAAATACCAATAGTCATTAGATCAGCAGAAATTAAAGGGTGCTGGCACTTTAATTTGTGTTGGCAAACATGTGGAACAGCAGGAACTCATACATTGTGGTGCGAATGAATGCGAATTGATACAACTATTGAAAAATAATATGGCATTATATAGCAATATTAGCGAAGCGCATGCCATGACTTCCAAGGTTGAGTATACATCGTAGAGAATGGCTTACAACTAAGCACTAACATATGTGTAAAGAATTATTTGTAACAGTATTGCTTGTAATTACCCCAAACTGGGAGCAATTAAATTATACAAGAAACAGTAAAATGGATACTGACATTGCTGCCTTCAGTAATCTAATTTAATATCATACAGATAAGAAAGCTGAGGCACAGGGGCACCTGGGTGGCTCAGTGGGTTAAGCCTCTGCCTTCGGCTCAGGTCATGATCTCAGGGTCCTGGGATCGAGCCCCGCATCGGGCTCTCTGCTCAGCGGTGAGCCTGCTTCCCTCTCTCTCTGCCTGCCTCTCTGCCTACCTGTGATCTCTCTCTCTCTCTGTCAAATGAATAAAAATTAAAAAAAAAAAAAAGAAAGCTGAGGCACAGAAAGATACTATTGTTTACCCAAAATCACACATATTTTAAATGACAGGGGTGAGATTTTCCTCCAAGCCATTAAACCCTAAACTCTTTTGGTATTCTATGACACTGGTTCTCATAAATTTGTTCTGTAGAAAATGGATGACACAAGGTTAAACTACATGAAATTGACGTTTTTATAAGGCAAAAAGAGTTGAATACTAGAAAAGTCACACAGGTCAACCTCACAGTTCTCTTTAGTCCTGAATCTAGTTGGTCTGAAATCAACTTGTACAGTGTAGCATCCTATTTCTCCCTAGCTTTCTCACTCAAAATGAGTTTCTATACTGCGTTGGTGAAAAAAGGTTCCTCTGCTCTTTTCTTCTAAAAGCTATCATTGCTAAAAAGCCTTGATTGCTTTTTTTATTCTGGCTTTCATTTTATTAAGTGACTGTGGCAAAACAAAACGAAACAAAAACAACACCAACAAAAACAAAATACAATCCGATTAGCCATAGGAGATGGAAATGATGAAAGCAATTACAACTGTCAACATCAACCAAGAAATACAGTCTTTGGAATGCATTTGTAGTAGTCACCCACTTCGCGGCAACAGAGTCTTCCCAAATTAAAAAAACCCGTGAGAATCTTTTTCTGTTAAGAGTGAACCAGAGAGGGAGGGAGAGAGTGAAAGCAAGTGAGATCTTTGGAGATTTTTTTTTTTTTTTTGCTTCCTATTTCTGTTTTGAAGCTAGACAATCCACTTGCAATTCTCCCTACCCTCCTTCTCTCTCCATATTCCGCTCCCACTCTCTCACACCCAGCATTTACCCTGCCGTTCCTGGTGGGAAGCCCCCCGAAACCAACAATGCCCAGCAGAGGGAAACAAAACAAATATACCGGTCCAGACAAGAAATTGATAAAACTTTGCAAAAAAGAAACAAAAAAGGAAAAACTAACTAACCTCAACCAACTAGCCCCTGAGCCACCCGGGGGCGCCTTCCTACTTCCTGTCGCACAGTCGCACACACAAAAGGCAGTGCGCCAGAGCCAGAGATCAGAAGCCGCCATCATCCACAGCCAGAGGAGCAGGAAATACCAACGCGGCCACTACAGAAATGGAAACGGTGGTCAACACTCGGAGCGACCCCCAGGATGAGATCCCCAGCTTGGAGGGCAGCCCGGTCTTGCAGGTGATTCCGGAGCCAGGCCCACCACCCAGCGCCCCATACCTGCCACAGACACCCAGCCAAGGTGGCCCAGTCATCACGCCGTCGGAAACGGTGGCTGTCGAACAGAGCAGCCTTGGTGGCTTCAATGGTGACAACCAGCAGCAGCAGCAACAGCGTATCGATTGCGTGGTATGTGGGGCCAAGTCAAGCGGCAAACACTACGGCCAGTTCACATGCGAGGGCTGCAAGAGCTTCTTCAAGCGCAGTGTGGGGAAGAGTCAAAACTTCACATGTCAAGCCAACAAAGACTGTCATATTGACCAGCACCAGCGCAACCGGTGTCAGTACTGCCGCTTCAAAAAGTGCCTCGACATGGGTATGAAAAGAGAAGCAGTGCACAAGAACAGGATACCACTCGTCCAGCCAACCCGTGGGCAAGTGCTGACCAATAGGGAATCCCTCAGCTTCCACACTAACCTGTCTGATTATATTTCTCTGCTGCTCCACGCCGAGCCCTATACCCTGTTCGGGTCAGGCAGCCAGTGCGTGCAGCCCAACGATGTCTTGACCCTTGAGAACATTTGTGAACAGGCTGCCCGGGTGCTCTTCGGTGCCATTGAATGGGCCCGGAAAATACCCTTCTTCCCTGACCTGCCCATCGATGACCAAGTGGCCCTGCTTCGCCTCGCCTGGTGTGACCTGTTCATGGTGAACTGGGCGCAGTGCTCCATGCCACTCCATGTCCTCCCGTTCCTGGCTGCCACCAGCTTACAGGGCTCGCCGGCGTCCTCCAACCAGGTGGCCATCTTTATGGACCAGGTACAGATTTTTCAAGAGCAAATGGAGAAGTTCAAAGCTCTACGCATTGACCCCGTCGAGTACAGCTGCCTCAAAGCCATAATCCTGTTCACTTCAGATGCCATTGGTCTCTCTGATGTAGCCAGTGTGGAAAGCTGGCAGGAAAAGTCCCAGTGTGCTTTGGAGAAATACGTTAGAATCCAGTACTCCAACCAACCAATGAGATTTGGAAAGCTTTTGCTTCGCCTTCCTTCCCTCCGCACAATCTCCTCCTCCGTGATAGAGCAATTATTTTTTGTTCATTTGGTAGGTAAAATCTCCATCAAAAGCCTCATCCGGGATATATTACTGTCAGGTAACATTCCTAACTAGCTGTATATGGCATCCAAAAAATAAATCAAAATAAGAAGGGGAACTGAAACAGAGAAAAGGAAAAGACTGGTTTGTTTGCTTAAATTCCTTCTGTTAAAGGATATATGTTACAAGTTTGCTAAAAGAAGAGAGGGAAAGAATTTAATGGACTGTGAGTTAAAAAAAAAAAAAGACTGTTTACAGAATACAAAAAAACCCCACAAAAACAAAAAAACAGAAACAACAACAAAAAAATAAACAAAATAAAACAAAACAAAAAAACCTGAAAAAACAAAAACCTAAAACAACTCCTGTGTGGGTGAGAACAGCCTGCTACTTATTTTTGCATAAAAAGGAAATTAGCTTTCTCTCTCTCTCTCTTTTTTGGTAAATTTTTCAAAAATATTGCTAAAAGTACATTTAAGGAGATGGGAAGAAAACTAGCAAAATGCAGAAAGTAAGTCTTTCTTTTTTTTCCAAATTATTAATTGTCTTTTGTCTATGTACCTCTAGCTGTTCTTTTCTGTACTGTTCTAGTTCCAAACCAGTTTATTCTGTGATTTTATAATAAGTTTTGATACAACCCTGGCTTCTTAAATGCTATGTATCTTTAAAATATATGTTCTGCAAGAATTAAAACTGAGTCCATGACAATATCCTAGGAATACATAAAGCCTTAAAAGGCAACTCAGAGAAGATGGAAACACACTTATGAGGGGTATCCAAAAATTTTACCTGAAATTGAGCACTTTAATTTGAGAACTGCAGGAATTATATGTAACACTTAGCTTCCCCTACCCTGCCTCTCCCCTCAAAAGACACCATGACTAACCTAGATTTTTAAAAATAGTTTAGAGAATGAACTGTGGGATTTATTGGCAGCAAGGAATGTGTCCAAGGCACTTGCTGTAGTTTTGAATAAAAAGTGAACTTTTGTCATTTGAATTGAGTCCCACTCAGCTCTTGAGTTGTTATTGTATTTGTATATTTAGAAATCCTTTCAATTATAAGTATTGGCATTATCTCCTTTTTTAAAAATGTGGTTGAAATCGGCATGATGAAATAACAGTGTTGGCACTTATAGGTAACATGATTGATTTAGTATCTCAGAGTTTACAATTTGTTGTTAAATGAAGGGTTTTTTCCTTAAGTACCATATTTCAGTATACTGTAAAAGTTATAATAACTGAACTATTTGGTCAAGTGTTATATTCCAAGAAAAATTGAAAGTACTCAGAAATTAAAGTATTGTTTATTTAAAGTCTTAAAAATAGTCTTTTTCTGAGCCACCCTATACCCCAAATGAAAGTAAACCATCTACCCTTGACCTGGTCCTCCAGAGGACTCCATACCACACAAATCCACCAATTTTGGAAGATCTTTCCAAAGTTTTATGGAAGCAAATAAGTAGACACAATGCATCAATTTATATATGCAGAGAAATTTTTCTCAGGATTGTATTTTAGGATTTTAAGAAGGTAGATGATAGGGGAGGGTGACAAGCAAGTCATGAACAATTTGGTCACAAAAATCTCTTTATGATTTCACAGGTCAGAAATACCTACCTGTTGGTATAGAAAAAAAGAATCAAAAGTTTACAGATGCTTTAGAGAAATCGTCTTAAGTATAAGAGATTGAATTAGGTCAAATAATCTGGAAAAAGAAAGTTATAAAATGGTCACATAATTTTGGTCTAAAATGTGTACCTTTTTCTAATTTCTCAAAGCTAGAGTTTTCTTTCCATGCAGAAACAAATATATCAAAGCTAAATTTTTTTAATTGAAGTATAATTGAGATATAACATAATGTTAGGTTTGTGTGTACAACATAATGATCCCACATCCTCACCAACACTTATTTTTTGTTCTCTTTTATAATAGCTATTTTGACAATTAATGAGTGATATCTCACTGTAGTTTTGAAGCATATTCATATTTCCCTGATGATGGGTGATGTTGAACATCCTTTCATGCACCTGTTGGCCATCTGGATGTTACTGTGGGAAAATGTCTATTCAGATCCTCTGCTTATTTTTAAATCAGATTTCTTGGGGTTTTGTTGTTGGCGTTGGGTAATAGAAGTTCTTTCAATATTTTGGAAATTAGGCCTTTAATGGATATATGATTTGGAAATATCTTTTCCTATTCAGTAGGTTGCTTTTTTATTTTGTTGATGGTTTCTTTTCCTGTGCAGAAGCTTTTTAGTTTAAGGTAGTCTCATGTGTTTATTTTTGCTTTTGTTGCCATTGCTTTTGTAGTTCAGATCCAAAATGATATCCCTTAGACCAATGTCCAGGAACTTACCACTTATGTTTTCTTCTAGAAGTTTTACGGTTTCTGGTCTTACATTCAAGTTTTTTTATCCATTTTGAGCTCATTTTTTTTTCTCCATTTATTTTTTTCAGTATGCAAATATTTGTTTATTGGTTTTTACAAATGTATTACGGCAATATAAGATACGAACAATGTGAAAAACTGGATGGGAAGATATGCTAACTCTATTATTTTAGCAACTTTTCTGTATATCTGCAATTATTCCAAAAATAAAGTTCTTTAAAATCTGTAAATAATTGTATATTCTTTCTTTCTATATCTTCTTATTATATTCCACTAGGGGTGCCTGATTAAGCATCCAACTCTTGATTTCATCTAGGGTCATGATCTCAGGGTCATGAGATTGAGCCCCATATCAGCTCCAGGCTCAGGGCAGAGCTCCTCTCTCTCCTTCTGCCCCTCACCCTTCTCATGTGCTCACTCTCTCTATCTCAAATACATAAATAAATAAAATCTATATTCTACTAGATTTTTTGTATTTCTAGTTGAGCACTATTTTGTTTTGAGGTATAACATTCATACAGTTAAGTGCAAAAATCTTAATTGCATAGGTCATTAACGTATTTTTTGGTAAGTAATTTTCTTTTTTTTTAAGATTTTATTTATTTATTTGACTGACAGAAATCACAAGTAGGCAGAGAGGCAGACAGAGAGAGAGGAGGAAGCGGGCTCCCTGCTGCGCAGAGAGCCCAATGTGGGGCTCCATCCCAGGACCCTGGGATCATGACCTGAGCTGAAGGCAGAGGCTTTAACCCACTGAGCCACCCAGGTGCCCCTAAATAAGTAATTTTTTAAACACACATATATACACACCCAGGTGTAACCACCATCCAGATTGAAATATACAGTTACTAGCAACCTAAGAGTCTCATGCCACAGCCTAATCAATAAGCAGTATCATGCCCCAAGAGATAATCACTATATTGACTTCTTTCACAATAGTTAAATACCTGTTCCTAAACTTCATATAAATGGAATCACACAGTATTTTGTTTTGTTTGTTCATTTATTTTGTTTTTTAGATTCCACTTATAAGTGAAATCATATGGTATTTGTCTTTTTCTGTCTGATGTATTTCACTTAGCTTTATCTAGGCTCATCCATGTTGTGGCAAATGGAACTTTTTTTTTTAAGATTTTATTTTATTTATTTGACAGAGAGAGAAATCACAAGTAGGCAGAGAGGCAGGCAGAGAGGGAGATGCAGGCTCCCCGCTGAGCAGAGAGCCCGATGTGGGGCTTGATCCCAGGACCCTGAGATCATGACCTGAGCCGAAGGCAGAGGCTTAATCCACTGAGCCACCCAGGCACCCCCAAATGGAACTTTTTAATTCTTTTTTTTGGCTGAGTAATATTCCTGTGTGTGTGTGTGTGTGTGTGTGTGTGTGTGCGAGTGACATCATCTTTATCCATGATACTATAGGGTACTTGCCTTTCTAAGTTTGGCTTACTTCAGTTATAACGCCCTCTAGAGTCATCCATGTTGTATTTGTGGTTTTTCCGGTTTTTTTTTTTCTTTTTTTTTTTTTTTTAAATAAAGCTTTCTCTGATTTTTTTTTAAGATTTTATTTATTTATTTGACGGACAGAGATCACAAGTAGGCAGAGAGACAGGCAGAGAGAGGAGGAAGCAGGCTCCCTGCTGAGCAGAGAGCCCAATGTGGGGCTCGATCCCAGGACCCTGGGATCATGACCTGAGCTGAAGGCAGAGGCTTTAACCCACTGAGCCACCCAGGCACCCCTTCCGGTTTTCTTCTTGTAATTGATTTCTAGTTTTATACCTTGTGGTTGAAAAAGACGCTTGATATGATTTTAGTCTTCTTAAATTTATTGAGACTTGTTTTGTGGTCTAACATGTGATCTATCTTGAAGAATGCTCCATGTGCACTTGAGAAGTATGTGTATTCGGCTGCTATTCAGTGGAATATTAAATATATATACACATATATGTATATACATTTATTTATCTGGTCTAACATGTAATTCAAGGTTTATGTTTCCATATTATTTTTCTGTCTGGATGATCTATCCATTGATGTGATTGGAGTACTGAAGTTCCCTACTATTATTGTATTATTGTCAATTTCTCTCCCTTTATGTATATTAGTATTTGCTCTGTGTATTTAGGTCCTTCTATGTCAGGTGCATAAATATTTTAAAATATTATAACTTCTATAATAGCCTGATACTAGGTGCTGATTGAGATCCCTCCCTCACATACTAGATTAGTATATGAGCTCCTTTCTGAGAGGTATCAGGGAGCTGTAATGAGGCCAAGTGAGAACTCGAAGATGGTATCCCCCAGCCTACATTCCCTAAGAGCACTTCTGTAGCCTTTAGACGTGTGGTAAGCCTAGAGCCTACCCCTCAGACTGGAGCTCCAGATCAAGTAGATAGGCCTTTTTCATGGGAAGACTGGGGGTAAGTTTCAGTCTGCTGTCTGTGCAATACCTTCGGGGTGGTAGCTTGCAAAGAACTGCCTTTCCAATTTTTCCAGAACTATAAGGCCCAAAAATGTAACTCCCCTTAGCTACTAGAGTCAGGCACTCAAGGGGCATTCGCCTTGGAAAGGCTGTGGCAGAGTGGTGCTTAGGGGTAGGGCCCTCTCCCTGGCCAGTTGTTTTGAGGGGAGGCTGTGGAGTGCTGCCTGAGGGTGGTGCTCTTGCTGGCTGGCTTAGGCAGGATCATAGCAAGTACCACCGGGGCTAGCAAATTAGAGGGAGAGTGAAAAAATGGCTTCTGCTAACATTTCTGTTCCCTGGAGAGAGTTCCATTGGCTTTCTGCCCTTCCAGCAGGCACTACAAGACTAGCAAGTGAATCTTCTTTACATATGGTCTAATGGCTTTTCAGACTGTTGCTTTTGCTCTTGGTCCTAGGTGAATGAGTCTGTATACAAGTCCTCTAAGAGTGGAGTCTCTCTGTTTCCTACAGCCCCATGGCTTAAAAAAAAAAAAAAAAAAAAAAAGATTTTATTTATTTATTTGAGAGAAAGCAGAAGTGAGGGGAGGAACCTAGGGAGACACAGGCTCCCTGCTCACCACCGTAGGGCTTGATCCATAAGCGGAAGGCAGACACTTAACTGACTAAGCCACCCAGGTGCCCCAGCCCCCTGGCTTTTAAAACCAGACATTTTTGGAGCTCATCTCTCTGGCGTTGGTCTCAGGGTCAGGGTGGCTGATGTGGGGCACAGATCCCTAAGTCGAGGAGAATCTCCATATTTGTGAGATCCCTCCCAACTATGGGGGCAGCACCACAGGTAGGGCCTTTGCTGAGACCGCATCTCTGCCTCTCTTACCCATCTTGATATGGCCTTTTTATCCTCTGTTATGGAGCAGCTTGTTAAGGTAGTCCTCAGGTCTTTTTCAGAGGAAATTTTTCCATATGGAGCTGTAGATTTGTTGTATCTGTGGAAGGAGGTGGATTCGGGATCTTCCTACGGTACCCTCTTAAACTGCCACTCAGATCTAAATTTTAAATACCCAAAATATCCCCCAGAATATGAAGGAAATTGATTTTTCTATATATTTTGTGGGGTTTTTTTTAGATTTTATTTATTTATTTGACAGAGAGAGATCACAAGTAGGCAGGGAGGCAGGCAGAGAGAGAGGAGGAAGCAGGCTCCCAGCCAAGCAGAGAGCCTGATGCGGGACTCTATCCCAGGACCCTGGGATCATGACCTGAGCCAAAGGCAGAGGCTTTAACCCACTGAGCCACCCAGGCGCCCCTAGATTTCGTGTTTAGATAACAGTTGGAGGATGAGAATATTAATAAAACTAGGACAAAACTAAGTAATTCCCTGTCCCTGCCCCTCCATTCCCTTGCCCCCACCTTCAGACTAATCGTAAATCTTTATTAATCATATAATTTTCAGATTCTAATGACATCTTATGCCTTGTCAATATAAACACTTCTTAATTCCGATGAAATGAGGTACAGATAGGACAAAGTCACAGATATTTTGGGGGAAGTTGCTATTATATCTCAAATTCAAGTTTTCATTTTGCCACTTAAATGTCTGGGAAGGAAATGACTTTATTAATGTCAGTCTTCTCAAAGCACACTTGCCATGGTCTATTCTTAGAAGAACCATTAGAAAAATTACAGTTCTTAAGAAAACTGAGACCTCCCCCTTAGTGACATGTTCTCAAGAAGAAAATTATTTCCTTCAGACTTCTGGCCCAGGGAAAGTTTTGTGGAAAAGATTTTGAGACAGCTTATTACCCTTTTGTGGCAACTAAAATGGAAAACTACTTAAGATTCTAAGTGTGCCACAGAATTCCAAATGTTTTAGTGCCGTTGTTATTTTGTTACTGTACAAGAGAATTACGATTCTTGCTTCATTATATTTTACACTTCTGAGGACCATGTATCCCACTGTTTCTCATTAACTGAAGGTACACACACTACACAGTGTTGACTCAGATCCTCCTAGCAATACAGCTTCTCACTGGAAATTGAAGCTTTTAAAAATATTAATTCTTTTTTAACTGATTCCAAAAAGGACGCTAACCTATTACAGGCCTCTCTCAGCAAGAAAATAATTATCGGTAATTATAATTTACCAGTGATCTTAATTAGAAGTTATCTTAAGTGATAAGATAAAAAATGCCAAGGAACTTCTCAAAATTTAAAAAGTGAGCTTTGAGCTGAGAAATTACAGAGCAGGAGGCCACAGAAGTAGAAAATACTAACACAACACCAGCCAAGGACAATGTTGATAAGAAAGAAAGAACCTCTTGTGTTTAAGTATGAGTTTAGAGGCTGAGGAAGTAGCTCAGATATACTCCAGATTCCTCACCTTTATTTGGTTGATAATAGTTCATACCTCACATGATTAAAGACTAACCAATATAATAAAGCACCCAGAAGAGTGCCTGGCACATATAATCACATTTATATACTTATAACCAGCATATTAAGTATTGCCTACTACTATTACAAAATAATATGTTTAGTATTCTAAGGATTGTATTTTCTATCAAGTTTTTACATTTATCTACAAGCCCTTAAAGTGTCTTTTGAACAATGCTGAGTTATGTCTGTGCCTCCAAGTACTTATATTTTGACTAAAATATTTTGCATAAGATAAATTGCTCTGTTTATTCTTAATAGACAGTAAGTGATTGAGTGGTCTGCATTTTTTTTTGTTTTTTAGTTATGTTAGAACTTTAAAAGTATCCGTATAATCTATAAGTACATGTAGTTAGTGTGTCCCATTCTTCAAGATATCTAGGAACAAAGATCCCACTGTCCTTTTTCAGGATAATCAAAGACCCTGGGGTATTCAAGAAATTTCTGAATAATTCTAAATGTGAATATTTAGTTCTGTGTCCTTCTAAAGCCTTATTCTACTTACCTGTTCTATTGTCTTTGTAATGAGTTTGAAATGCAATTGCTTTCCTACCATATGGATATGTTTAGTGGTATGGCTCCCCATAAACATCAAATTAAATGTGTAAAGGAATAAAGTCCAAAATACCATGACATCGAAATGTTTTACAAAAAGAAAAATTTTTCAAATCCCAGCCAATGAAACACTTAGGTTTGGAAACATTTGAGTTGATCCAGTTCATTATAGAAAAAGTAATTTTCTATTTCATGAGAATTTCTTGTAATAGGATATAAGATAGGTGGATAGATGATTAGATAGATAACAGATATTTCACTTATAAAAGGTCCTTTTATAAGTTAAATTGAAAAATAAGCACTCAAAAAATATACAAGTATATTAGAGATACAGAGTAGAAAGTGATTAGCCCCTTTTCTTTCTCCCATTTAAAATATAGCACTCCTTGCCTTCCCACCAATATAATACACTCTTCTCCTTATTTTGCATGCATTTAAATGAACTGCATGAAGCTTTAATCACAAAAAAAGAGTATTTTGTGCATTTCTTCTCAATCACCAGTTTTACCATGGAAAAAATATAATATAAATACTTTTGATCAAGATTACTCAGTTCATTACTGAAATGTCTGGAAATTTTAAAATAAGCAAACCAAATGATAAATATCATTTTCTAGCAGTAGCACTAAGAGGAAATTGTTGAGAACATTTTGAATTCTGAACAGATGTGGCTTTTCTGACCATGACAATGAACAGCACCATGGACACATCAACCAAACCCCTAAATGGAGCTGCATATTATATAATAATAATTCAATCACATTACAGATGTGATCATATGGTTGGCAGAAAAATTAAGTGGCCAGACACATTCATCAATGTCCTATTACATTAATCTGAATGTGCTCGTGAATACTTACAGATAGATATATGCCTAAGTGTGGGAATGTATACTTACACAAAACATATGCACATGAACACATCAAGAATTCACACAGTCCACAAATGTTTTCTCAGCCCCTTCTTTGATTCACAGAAAGACAAGATAGAATCACTTCAAGAAAAGCGAATCCACTGAATTAATCTCGGGGCGGGGGAGAGTATGGGGTAGAAGAAACAAAACGAATTCTTCCTCTCTTCTCAGGAAGCATTGAAAAACTTCTATCCCACAGCAAAGTTTATAACAATTTCATGGCATGTCTAAATAATAAAAAGAAAAGTGGGAAACTTGAGCCAGATTCTCTCCAGTATTTGTCACTTTGAGATAGGTGGTAAATTCATTCATTCATTCAAGTACTTATTGGGTATCTATAGTGGATGTTGGGTTTACAGTGGTAAACTAAGCCAGCATTATCCTTACCTTTAAGGAGCTTATAATCCTATAAAGAATCCCCAGACAGTAGACACACAAGCAGACAAATAATCATAGATAGTGGGTTCGAGCAAATACTTATAAAGTGGCTAAGAGATTTTGGAGACTGGAGTTTACCAGTTCATGTTTTTCATACTTAAGCTGGGCCTGTGGCTTTTAGATGGTCATTCTCATTCATTGTAGCCACAGTTCTTGGAATGTGACCATCTGCCTCAGAACTACCTGGCATTTGAATCTGCATTATGATCTGATTATGATGTACCTCAAAATTCAAGACTCTCTGTTCTATATTATGATCTTTCTTTAAGGTCCACCCATCGTTATCCAGACATATAACAGTAGCAGCATGATTTTCTGAGTCATTTTGCTTTATGATCTTCTTGACCAAAATTTCATACAGAAAGATATTCATTGAAACCAGTGCAGGGGGAAAGTGAAAATTTGCACAATTTTTAAAAAAAAATATTATTTGACAGTGAGGCTTTTAGGAAGATATTGATACTCAACATCTATAACCTTCTAAGCTATGCATCACTGGCTTGTCACTATCCCTTCATTCATCAATGTCCTTAGGACAAAAAACGTATGTTTCTTATCTTCTATTGAATATATAACTTGGGCATATGACAATAATTTATGGAAACAAGGGGAAAGAAAGTCAAATGTTACCTTGCCACCATAAATCTCCATCACATGTACCACAATGTATTTGTTCCTCTCTTATTGTCTGTGCATAAATGTGTCTTAGATGACTAAGACCATACCATAAGTAGGATTTTTTTAAAGATTTTATTTATTTATTTGACAGAGATCACAAGTAGGCAGAGAGGCAGGCAGGGAGGGGGGAAGCAGGCTCCTTGCTGAGCAGAGAACCCAATGCAGGGCTCCATCCCAGGACCCTGGGATCATGACCTGAGCCAAAAGCAGAGGCTTTAACCCACTGAGCCACACAGGTGCCCCTATGTCCTGATTTTATTTTTTTTTTACTTGACTTTATTTTGATTTGATTTGTGAACATAAGCCTATTGTTTTATTTCGATGATAAGTCATCATGTTCAATGACCTCTGGTCGGTCCACAAAAAGATGTAAATATTCAAAAGTCTTTTCCCAATAAACTTCATGTTTACCACCTTACTTCAAATAACCAGCAGAGAGAACTAACATTCTGAAAGAATAGACACTGAAATAATGAAAATAGGAAGAATATGTGGGCCTCAGCGGGCTCCCTTTAGTGTGACAGAGCTGCAAAAGAGTTTAGAAATCATATCAAGCAATGTCTACATGCTTTACTAGAAGTTGACTGGCAAGCTACAGAGTCTGTCATGTGTTAGTTTTATCATTAATGGTTTATTCAAGGGACAAAAAGAAATATACAAAAAATTTTCATTTCTATACTGATGCACTTATTTATTTAAATGACTGTGCTGTTTATAAATTATTTTGAGTATCATCTTTGTATTATGAGATCTAATGATTTCTTTCCCCTACAGGCTCTCCTTTAGAGGTGGAAGGGGTTGTGGAAATCAGGGAAGATTCTCTTCAGCTCTCAGTTGCTTCCCTGATCATTCATTAGGATTTATCCTATTGTGGCTCCATCTTTCAAGATCTTGAGTGTCTAGGAGCAGGGGTTGGCCCACTCTGTATGAGCTGGGTGGTAAAAAGGGCAAGTGACCCCAGTGTTAAGTAGTGACCCTAGACCATCCTCCTTTCCTCTCCTCTTGCCAGGCCCCTTCTCAGTTTGTCAGTGATTGAGACTTGGGACTCCTTTCGTCTGCCATCAAAGACGATCAGACCTATGCAGCTCAAATGCTCTGGATTTTCGGGGACAGGTCTGATTACATCAAATTTTGTGATTTTGAAAAGGACAAGTAATATTTTTAAAAGATTTTATTTATTTATTTGACAGAC
>NW_019154164.1:988842-996646 GCF_002288905.1 Enhydra lutris kenyoni | reverse complement strand
GGGGTGGGGAGAAGCAGGCTCCCTGCTGAGCAGAGAGCCCAATGCAGCTCGGATACCAGGACCCTGAGATCATGATCTGAGCCAAAGGCAGAGGCTTTAACCCACTGAGCCACCCAGGCGCCCCAACAATTAACTTTTGATGCAAAAAATTGCTATATAAGTCTTTAGTCTTCAAATAATCTTCAAAGAATGATCTTTTCATTACATTCACCAACCTGCATTTCCACGTTCCCACCTTCCTGTAGGAGGAAATTATTATGGATTTTCATACTTACCTTTCTCTTCTAGTGATCAGCTACAAAGTATGGCATAAGAGAGTACAGGATTAAAAGCCAGGAGATCTGGGTTCTGGGTCTGACTGTACTACTGAGTGGTGCATGAACACAGGCAAATCAGTAAACAACCCTTTAGACTTTTTAAAAAGTTTTAACTTAAATTCCATTTAGTTAACATATAGTGTAATACTGGTTTCAGGTGTAGAATTGAGTGATTCATCACTTACGTATAAAACCTGGTGCTCATCACCCATTAGACTTTTTTTTCATTTGCTTATTTATCTATCCATCCATTCACTCATTCAAACAACCCATAATTAAGTACCTACTTTGCATCAGGCATTCTTCTCATCGCTGTGGCTGGAACAGTGAAAATCACAGACATGTTAAGGAGGGCACGTATTGCAGAGAGCCCTGGGTATTATAGGCAAACTATGAATCTTGGAACACTACATCAAAAACACCGTACAGTACAGATGTACTGTACGGTGACTAACATAACATAATAAAATTTTTAAAATGAAATGTATATTCCTGGAAGGAGATGGACAATAAATAAATGAGTAAAATGTAAAGTTGGATCATAAGTGCTGTAAAGTGAAGTAAAATGGTGAGAGGGGATAGGGAGTATGTGTGTGTGTGTGTGTGTGTGTGTGTGTGTGTACACATGCACAGTGCTTTGTTAATGACACCTGTACAAGAGTACTTGATGGTGTTAGATTTTAGTATTTGGTTTCTGTTTGTGACAATTTCAATCTATGCTTTACTTCTTTCTCCCTAAATGAGAAAACAATGTGAAATTAACAAAACCTTAAGGCAGACCCACTAATGTATCAAACCTCAAAATTACATAACCCAAATACCTAACCCTTATTCCTAGTGGTGTACTTTGTTGCTTATATATGAGGCAAATGATAATAGAGGCAAATAATAATAAACACCTGTCATGTTTGTACTAATTTGTGGCTATCTCTTTTTTATTTTTTAAAGATTTTATTTGACAGAGAAAGAGACAGCCAGAAAGGGAACACAAGCAGGGGGAATGGGAGGGAGAAGTAAGTTTCCTGCTGAGCAGAAAGCCCGATGCAGGGCTCAATCCCAGGAGCCTGGGATCATGACCTGTGTTACTGTCTCTTTTAAGAAGCAGAACCTAATCAGGTTATATTCTAAAGATGTGCCCTTCTTGGGGCGCCTGGGTGGCTCAGTGGGTTAAAGCCTCTGCCTTCAGCTCAGGTCATGATCCCAGGGTCCTGGGATGGAGCCCCACATTACATGACTAAATTACTCTCTGCTCAGCGTGGAGCCTGCTTCCTCCCTCTCTCTCTGTCTGCCTCTCTGCCTACTTGTGATCTCTGTCTGTCAAATAAATAAATAAAATCTTTTAAAAAAAAGATGAAATATACTTTCTAGCTCATAAAGATCAATTTGGATACCTCCACAGGAAGATATCTTAATATATTGACTTACAATAAGGAAGTTTTTGTTAATATTAAGTAGCTATAAACACCTGGGAGATACAATAAATGCTAGAGGTCTGATCTGCTCATTTTTGCCACGATAAAAATTTCAATTTGCCCAAAGCTTAAGTGTTAGTTATAAAAAAAAACACAGGAAACTTCTTGGATTTGCAGAAGAAATATATCTTCTTCAAACAACTTGGAACCAATGAAACAATTTCGGCCAAATAACTTAGAACAAATAAATAACTTAAAACAAATACATAACTTAGAACAAACAGCTTAGGACACCTATCCAGACAAGCAATCTTTTACTCTCCTCCGTACCTTCCTAAGAGTAAATATTCTTGACTTCTTCCCTTCCATGCCCACTTTTCACCACCCCATGTTTGTATACAAGAATGGAAAGTACTGTGACCTGAGGATGCAAAGCCCCCCTTGTCTCACTTAGGATTTTGTCTTTAGTTAATTGTACCTGCTCACTAGATGAGTGTTCCAACAAAATGTGTCTTTCATCCGGTAACAGTCCACATTAAATTGTTTGGGAGAATGTCCATTGTACTTGGAAACACCGCTAAGAAAAATGTGAGTTGTCTCTAAAACAATCCACACTAATAAGATAAGGTTCACTGAATCTGGCTCTAATATCTATCTTCTGTTTCCAGGGAAGAAGTAAATTCCTTCTATGTCTTTGCAAATCTGCAGGCAGAGACGTGTTGTGTTGTAATAGCCTATCTGGAAGGAAAACTCTCATTATTGTCTTATTCCTGAGTATGACTTGTTGCTATTTATAAGAATTCAGTTAGGCAAGTTATTTAAAAAATTATGCTGTTTTGGTAAGACCAATAGGTCAATACTTTAAATCCACCTGGTAATTTTTTGGTCCCCCCACTAGCTTGAATTTTTATCCCTCTAAGGCCTACTTGCAGATATATCAAAAACAGAATAGTATTATTTCACCACTGGCCAAGAATTCTGAAGGCCTTCGGTGTTCATCTCTTCTCCAAATCCAAATACACATACTCTTCCCTTACCTCTATGGGTCTCTTCATTCTTCGTTAAATGTTTCAGAAGATAAGGGTATGAATTAAACATCAAAAAAGAATAATAAAAATAGAAAAGTAGAGAAATCAAGGGTTGGCAATTCTAAAGACAGTGACAATATCATAGATAAAAAATTGGAAATTCTGCAACGTAAGTGTACTACTTAATGCTCTTACATATTAAAAACCTTTAAATTTGAAAAGCGCTTTCACATGTGGCCTCTTGTTTAATTATTATTATTTGTACCGATAACTAAATGCTGTGACCCTGCAAGTTGGATATAATTAGCTTCCCTTTATTTTTAGAGAGAGATAGAGGGTGGGGGAGCGTGAGAGGGAGAGGGAGAGAGAAAATCTTAAGCAGGCTCCATGCCCAGCATGCAGCCCAACATGGGGCTCTATCTCAAGACCCTGAGATCATGACTTGAGCCTAAATCAAGGATCCATTCCTTAACTGACCAAGCCACCTAGGTGCCCCTAATTAACTTCATTTTTAAAGTGAAGAAAATGAGAATCAGAGAGATTAAAAAAACTGTCCTAGCTCAGGAGTGGTAGAGCTTAAATTAGAATCCAGCTCGGTCAGACTCCAGAGCTTCAGCCCTTTATACCGGGGGCACAAAGATGTAGATAGTGACACAGTGACACAGTGAAACAGAGGTAGGTAGTGGAGACAGTATCACTCTTCTCGGGTATCAGGTACGGTGATGAATTGGGTACAACACCTGCCCAAGTATTCCTTTTTTTCTTTCCATTACATTGAAAACAAGAGAGGATGACATGCTTACGATAGTAAAACAAGTCATTGTTAACACAGGAACCAGAAATCCTGTGTCACCCTGACCCTGTTCTCTTTCCACTATACCATTCTTTCTTGTCACATTGTGGCCCTCTTAGCTCCAGTTCACCTGTAGTTGGCCTAAGGTAAATTTTGGTGAAGACCGTCTAATGTAATTTTCTTATAATTTTTAATAGAGTTTCCTAATTATTTTATTATTTTTTTGCATTTCTAAAAATTTAAACTCTATCCCTGAAACTAATAATATAGTGTATGTTAATTAATTAGTTTCCTAATTATTAAGAGTTTAGTTTCCCGGATTGGGCAATGCTGCACTTTGAGTTTCTAATCTAAGCTACTATGTATATCAACTAAACATCCATGGGCACAAAAGTACCCCTAGATTGTTACTACCTGCCCTTAAGTGAATTAAAGAATAAATTAATTGTTGTGCTATTAGGATTAAAAAGGGTTAGTGGCTTTAAAAGAACACATTGGGGGTGCCTGGGTGGCTCAGTGGGTTAAATCCTCTGCCTTCAGCTTGGGTCATGATCCCAGGGTCCTGGGATCGAGCCCCACATTGCACTCTCTGCTCAGCAGGGAGCCTGCTTCCTCCTCTCTCTCTGCCTGCCTCTCTACCTACTTGTGATCTCTGTCAAATGGGTAAATAAAATCTTCAAAAAATTTTTAAATAAATAAATAAATAAATAAATAAAAGAACACATTGTTCCTTATATATTCTCATTTGAGAAGCTGGCAATATCTATTAATCAAGCTAAATACTCGTAGTCAGACTGGAATGAGGTTGTTTTCATGACTAGAGCATCTGGCTGCAGGCAAAGAAGAGTATGTATGAAAAAGGATCATTCCTGGGATATGGGGACAGAGCCATCATCAGTTAGGGAAAGGGGGCAAGCAATGTCCCATTGGGACACGATAGTAAAATTAACTTTGCTTAAGTGTTGCTGCATGCATGTCCTACAACAGTGGTCTTAGAAAAGCATCTATTGGAAATGGTTAGCCAAATTTTGGTAAGATTATTTGCTTCCTTCATATGATTTTGAACAGGTCTGAAAGCTATTCTTGCTGTAGATAAACAATATTCATGTTAGCATTGCCCTGTTAATAAAATTGCAATGAGAGTGAAAGAATGATCTGGACATATCTATATTCCACAGATAATTAGGAAGAGAATGACTAGTTTTACACCCAGTGTCTGAGAGCCAGAAAAGACATTAAAATTCAAATACCTCAGCTTCCTTATTTTACAGACTTGGAAACTAAGGTTTGGTGAGCTTAACTGATTTTTTTAACTGATTATTTTAATAACACAAAGGTAAGTAGTATGAGAGCCAGAAGTGGAGTCTATATCTGGGTCTGACCATCGACCCAGACTGCATTGCTTTAAAACCAAAGCCACTGATTCTGCCAGGAACTAATTAATCTTGCCACTTCACAGTGCTTGGGGTTTTAATGTCAGGAAATGACCTAATTCTTTACTTTTCCTAGCATGTGTGAATTTCGACATAGACTGTTGATGACTAAAGTCTTCAGTTCCATTTAATAATTTTTAAATGGGAATGTGAGCAGAAAGATACATAACTTAATGGTCTTGACTGATGTGTCAGTCCTGGAGTATGTTGTCTACATAAAAAGAAATTTCAAATGGTGCTTATATTCTTCAGATTACAATTAAGTAAAAAAATTAAGTAAATTAGTAAAAAGCCATCATATTTTCCACAAAAAGATAAATATGCGATGGTGTTAGCACATAAAAACTATAATATGCTGTTGTTGGTCATAGTAAAGACAATGTATTATCTTAGCACTGAAAAAAAGAAAACCTGTTTTATGCTGTACAAATCTACCTTACACTTCTAAACTCCTAAAATGTTTAGAAATAACTGCTGTCAGTTAAGCAGTTAATGAATGAATAAAGTATTTTGATAGTTATTTCCAAAAACATTCCACAGCATGTAGTGATACGATTAATATATAATATAATATAATATAATATAGTATAATATAATAATATCCCCCACAAAAGGAGAGCATTGCTCAAATCCTCAGTACCATGTAACACTGAATTAATTATACTTAAAATTATCTCTCCATTCTAAATTACAGTGTTATCTATACATCTTTAATTTTTTTAATTTTATTTATTTACTTGACAGAGAGAGCGATCACAAGTAGGCAGAGAGGCAGGCAGAGAAAGCGGGGGAAGCAGGCTCCACTCAGTCCCAGGACCCTGAGATCATGACCTAAGCCAAAGGCAAAGGTTTAACCCACTGAGCCACCCAGGCGCCCCTATACAACTTAAATTTTACTTAAACTTTGACCATACCAGTTTCTTACTATTCACTTGCTATTAAAAACACCACAGAGTGAGGAGCAAGAACATCCTATTATCCTCATTCTTCTCTCCTTCAAATGTTCAGGCACAGAGATATAAGACATAATCCCTACCCTTGATATTTATAGAAAGAGATTTTAAAAAAATGCAGAGCAGTTTAGACTAAGTGACAAATATATAAGTGTCATGTGAGGTGAGAGAGGGCAACTAAGGATTAATGGTCAGGGAGGAAGTCATTTAGACAGTATCAAGCTCAAATGGCATTTTTTCGAAACTCAAAGTTACTGTTAATGAATGTTAAGGATACAAAACTTTGATTTTAGTGTGCTAATTTCTTCATCAATATGGTATTCTTTAGATAAGCAGTCACTGCCACAGATTGCTAATAATGAATGTCACTCAGAATGATAAAATAACAATGACATCAGGTGATGGGCATTAAGGAGGGCACGTGATGGAATGAGGAACTGATGAATCACTGAACTCTACCTCTGAAACTAGTAACACACTGTTAATTAACTGAACCTAAATAAAATAAAATTTAAACAAATAACAATGAGATAAAGCAAACATTATGAATTCTTAGGCATTTGTTAGCATGGTTTATGTCACCACTTGTGAGTTAAAAATGGTTGTCATGAACCACAAGTTCAGTAGTCACTCAAAGTTCCTCCCCTTTGAAAAATAAAAATAATGAATTAGAAGATTCCTTCTTCTTTTTTCAAAGGATATTTGAAGTTTTTAGCACATATTCTTTCCTACCATAATGGACAGAAAAATAAACTCTTTTCAATATCTAAAACACTTATAAATAACTCATTAAATGAAAAGTAATAAGTATTATAGACTTGGCTTTAGCAGTAGATGCATTCACTCATTTAACAACAAGTTAATATTAGGCGGGACACTTTGTGTTACAGAACACTTACATTAGCGTGTATAACTGCTTATAACTATATGTAAAAATATATGCTTTATATAGAAATACTTATATTTATAAATGTATTCATACATTATATACATTCCACTATGATAATATTTGATATATGCTGAATTAGAAGTATACACAAAACTCTGAGAGTAATATATCAACTCAAAAGCCTTATTTGCCAGTTTATTTATGTATCCATTTGAATAATATTCATGTAGGGTCTACTGTGAGTGAGGCACTATTCTAGATGCTTGCTGAGAGAGAGTTGACATTAGAGAACGAAAGTATGACTGGGATTTTGACAGTCAGAGAAGCAGTAGGATTTGACATTCCAAGCAGTGGGAATGACACAAAAATGAATGAAAATGTGAGGATACATGATATGACCAGGAACATTAGTGCTGAGTGCTAAGAATACTGGGTGTGTTGGTGTTAGGGGAAGTTAGAAACTATAGGCAGATGTCAAACTATAATGCACCTTGAATTTAAAAATTTAAGAGAATTTGGAGTTTATTGTTTGGACAATAGGATGCTGTGTTTTTCCCATTAAAAATTTTGAAGTGAAAGATTTTGATCTTAGAAAAAATAAGTTTTGTAGGATCACCAGATTCAAGTAGAGTAAGATTGATGGCAGCCGTCTTTTATACATAGCCATTCTTTTTCCAAAAAATTTTTGAGTACAGTTGACACACCATGTTACATGAATTTCAACTGTACAACATAGTGATTCAACATCTCTGTACCTTATACTGTGCCCATACAACACTATTACAATATCATTGAGTGTATTCCCTATGCTATGCCCTTTATTCTCCTGACCATATGCATACTCATTCTTTATACATTTTCTCCAGACTTCTCAAGTCATCATAACTGGAGGACTTTCTATGCCCCAGAAGTAATTCATGGCAGTGGGTTGACCCTGAGCACTGAGCACACTCCAGACTGATGGAAAATAAAAGAATTA
>NW_019154164.1:946036-988742 GCF_002288905.1 Enhydra lutris kenyoni | reverse complement strand
TTATTTTACTAACATATGATGCCAAATATACATCCCAGACATCAGTAGCCAGTAAGAAGCTCAAAATGGTCTACATGTTACTGCAACACTTATATAAATATAGATGTTACTAGCAGAACTTTACAGTGTAGTTGTAGCCTTTGTGACTGACAGAGACCAATCTGGCAAGAAATTAATCCAGAATATTATCAATTATGTATTACATTCTGGCCTATTCCACAGGAGGAAGTTTTTAAAAAATATTTCTTTATTTATTTGAAAGAAAGGGAGGGGGAGGGACAAAGAGAAAGGGAGAGAGAGAGAATCCCAAGCAGACTCCCCACTCAGTGGGGAGCCTGATATGGGGTTCCATCTCACAACTCCCCAAGATCATGACCTGAGTCAAAATGAAGAGACTGACATTTAACCAAATGAGCCACCCAGGCTCCCCAGGAGCAAGCTTTTATAGTGGTTTATTTAGCCCTCATCACTGAAGTAACTCACGTCTTGTGAGATGTATTCTGTGTGCACAAATTGCATCTTGTTGGATAGGACTCCATAGACCTTTCAGTGTGGGTGTATCCACTCGTATTAGTCACAGAGGGACTCAAGGCAGCCTGGCAAGCAGTGGGGAAGGTAAGGCAGCAGTGAGAGAACTTAGAGAGACCATATTAGGTAATAGAGAGTATTCTGCAGTCTTTATTAGGCAATGGGGAAGAGCAGACCTACACATTAACACAACTACCAAAGCCTCATTTACAATTTTTTTCCTCAAGTTTTATTTTGGTGTATTTTTATCTATGACTTTTCTACGTTGCCTAGGCATACAGCCTTAACCAATAAGCATTTGAAGATACCTGTCTAGAGGAGATTATACTGAGTGAAATAATTCAAGCAGAGAAAGTCAATTATCATATGATTTCACTTACTTGTGGAGCATAAGGAATAACATAGAGGACATTATGAGAAGGAAAGGAAAAGTGAATTGGGAGAAATCGGAGGGGAAGACAAACCATGAGAGACGTGGACTCTGAGAAACAAACTGAGGGTTTTGGAGGGGAGGAGGTAGGGTGATGTGTGAGCCTGGTGGTGGGTATTAAGGAGGGCATGGATTGCATGGAGCACTGGGTGTTACAAACAGTGAATCTTGGAACACTACATCAAAAACTAATGACGTACTGTATGATGACTAACATAACAAAATAACAAATAATAAAAATATAAGAATATAAAAAGGTTTAAAAAGTAGAAGATACCTGTCTAGATCACAGTGGAGATTTCACTCAGAATCATACATATTTTCCGCAATTTTCATCAACAATACATCCAAGAAAAAGGAAGCATTAATGTACATGGAATCAAAGGACAGAAAGGAATGCAAGGTCATTTCTTACTGTAGATAGATGTAGTAAATTGAGTTCCAAACATAAGTAGGATTTCTGCACTGTTTTTGACAATTGAGGTGACATATTTGCCCCCCTCCCCCCCACTATCAATCATACTTTATTTAGGTTTCTCTAATTTTATGAGTCAGTTCCTACCAAGTTGAACATCGACTCCCTGATGGAATTCGAGCATTTTTTTTTAAGATTTTATTTATTTATTTGACACAGAGAGAGAGAGATCACAAGTAGGCAGAGAGACAGGCAGAGAGAGAGGGGGAAGCAGGCTCCCAGCTGAGCAAAGAGCCCAATGTGGGGCTCGATCCCTGGACCCTGAGATCATGACCTGAGCTGAAGGCAGAGGCTTTAACCCACTGAGCCACCCAGGCACTCCGGAATTTGAGCATTTGAGCACAGTTATTACCACTTCAACAAGTTCTAACTATAGGAAGAACTTTGTCAAGAGACCAGATTGAATATATATGTGTGAGTAATATATACTTATTCAAATGAATTATCATAATTTTAAAAAAGACTATTGCAGTTCTCTTAAATTTCGACACATTTCCAAGCCACAAAGAGTCTTTCAATGAAAGTAGTAGTACAATGAGGTAAAAGATTAACAAAGAATTCCCCTTATCTCAAAAGAGGTCCATTTATGAGATTTATTTTTTTAAGATTTTTTTTAATTTATTCATTTGATAGAGATCACAATCAGGCAGAGAGAGAGAGAGAGGAAGGGAAGCAGGGTCCCTGCGGAGCAGAGAGCCCGATGCGGGGCTCGATCCCAGGACTCTGGGATCATGACCTGAGCTGAAGGCAGAGGCTTTAACTCACTGAGCCACCCAGGCACCCCCCATTTATGAGATTTCTTGCACCATGTTCCTGAGAGAGCTACCTTATAAATTATTTTAAGTTGAGGAATTGAAATTTTGGAATCAATCACAGGGACTTTGCAATAGAATAGTGGGGGCTATCTGTTGAATACTTAACACTGGCTAGGATGGATTCACACTTGATTTTACCTTCATGGAGTACCAAATACAAGATAATGAGCTTTTTTATCCACTTCTTTTATTTGAGCAAATAGGAGTCTACAGAAGCTAACTTTAGAGTCCAACTTAATGATAACTATTACACACAGTGATGGGAAATGACAGAACGAAATCAAGAGCTTTTACACAGAGTTTCTGTGTTATTTCCTGACACTCCTGTTGGGAATATGAGAAAATTACATATTTTTTAAAAGGCAGTCACCTTAGAATGTGCCAAAAAGTGTCACAAATTCAACTTCTTCTCAGGAATATGCATCAGCATTTCCAAAGAGCCAAACTAATGCCAGAAACTCCTTCACCTACCTAACCTAACCCAATAATCGTGTAGCCCTTGATGAAAAATCAGAGCATTTCAGCATGAGGTTGCCTACTTGCTTCAAGTTTTGCTCAAGATGATGCCTTTAGCTTTACATTTTCTGGTCTTATTTTACTGACACATTATGCTTAGGTCCTTTTTACCCAAGAGTCTGAATTATTGTTATCATCCCCCTCTTATCATTCCTTAAGAAAAAGATAAATGGAGCCACTGATATATTGTCTATTAATTTGTCTTTCCAAACGTTTAATGGAGGACCTAAAGTGTACGGGCTCTGTGTCGAGTAAACATACTTCTGTACCTGTAGGAAACGGACACAGTAGCTGATCATTTTAATCCCATGTGGCCTAAGTGCAAAGTTAGATCTAGGCGAGAGTTTCTTATGAATACAAAGGGAAAGTAGTTAATGAGGGAGGAGAAAGAGTTCCAGAAATGGCTCCACGAAGGCGGTGAACCTAAGCTAGTGATGTTGTGCCTGAAACTCAGGTTTGTCTAGTTTCAGGGTCCACGCTCCTTCCCCTGTAGTATAATAGAGTAAAGATTGTGCAATGCTGGACTAACAATTAAACATTACTGTACAATAAGGTTCTCAATCTAAAATAGTACAGTTCTATTTCATATCAGGTTGAGATGAAAAGTATTAAGAAGTAGTTCCTTCTAGGGGCGCCTGGGTGGCTCAGTTGTTTAAGCATCTATCTTCGGCTCAGGTCATGATCCCAGGATGCTGGGATGGAGCTCCACACTGGAAGGTCCCTGTTCAGCGGGAAGTCTGCTTCTCCCTCTCCCTCTGCTTCTCCCCCACTGGCGCTCTCTCTCTCTTTGCATGCTCTTTCTCGCTATATCAAACAAATGAATAAATAACATCTTCAAAAAGAGAGAGAGAGAGAGTGAAACAGTTCCTTCTAAAATGACATAATGTTAAAATTTTGTATAATTTTTTTTACAAACTTTTGCAGTAGCTAAGAGACATTAAAGTGATCAAAAAAGAATAAAATAAAAACTTAGAACACTTTGGCTTTCGCATATGACTTCTGGAAGTAAGGTTGCATAATCTCTTTACAAGTAAAAACGTTTTAAACTTTTTTAAAAAAAATTAAAAAGTTTTAAAAGTTTTAAACTTTTTAAATGACTGCTTGCACCAGAAGCCTGTAGAATGCTGATCAATTTTAAATGGTCTCAAATGACAAGGAGTCTAGGCTTTTGTCCAACAACATTCTATGCTAGTGGTCCTTTGAGAACCTTCCACTGACATTTCCAGGGACTTGTTGCAGTAACATAAATTTGAGGCAGAAAGTAATTCAAAAAGCTATCAAAGTTCTTGGTCTGGTGTCTGCTTCCCCTACATTTTTTTCCCCAGGCAAAACATTCCACTTTCCTACTTTGGACTACCATCTACTAAAGACATCCAAATCTAAAATCCAGACTACAAGTTTTTCCTATGCTTTAAGCCCTTTACCTTTAGATTTTGTAAATGTTTTTATCCCAAGAGGAAGGTTTGTCTGTTTGTGAGAAAGAAAAAAAGAAGCTGATGACCATCCAGGGAACAAATGATAAAAAAGGTCGAACGTTAGGAATGTGGCCAAATAGTTCAATTCATCTAAAAGAAAGAGGACAGGAACCCGGATTCACCAGAGCTACCAATGAGTCAAACGAGGCTTTTTTTCCTGTTGTGCTTATCCTGCTGTGTCCCAAGAGATACCACAATTGCTCCATTTTCCTTCCCAGTCATTTCTTCTTGCCTTTGATTCTTTTGTTCCCTGCCTATCTGTTTCTCAAAGTTTGGCCTATGATGCATATTTTCCTCAAGCTGTAGACACACAGCTTCATTCCCAGGTCAGTCTTTGTTGCCTCCCTGACCCTGTCTCAGGCCCTTCTCTTGTGATACAGTTCCACAGTCTGTCCATTAAGACAACCCTGTACCTCTCTCGACACCTTTTCTTTTGCTACTTCGTGTCTTCAATTTCAATTTTGAAGCAAGATTTTCATCACATAAAAAAAAAAAATCTAGAAAAATGTCCACACCTCACCCCGAAATGACTATGTGATGGTAGTCCAGCTAAAATGTACCATTTCGGATTTTAAAGCCAATTTATAGAAATATTTTCAAGTTAATTATAATAGACTATTAATTAATAAAATGGACAAAATGTGGCATAGTAAGGTGAGTAAACTGCTTACGTAGAGAGAATGGCTAAGTGTGCTCCTAGAAGCCTTGGAACCCTTGAGAGTCAGAGTAAGTCTCTGAGCGGGTGTGAATTGAGGGACGCCACTCAAGTTGTTTAGCCCTCCCACACCAGCCAAAATATTTCCCCGTCACTTGCCACTCCCTACAATGCCAACAATAGGAGTTTAATCTTAATTCAAAATGCATAATTGAAATATAGATGCATATAGATGAAATATATTAATGAAAGAGGTTTAAAAGTAAAGAAAGTGCCCAAAGATCAATTTTGTCTTTTCATAATTTCCCCCAGACCCCACTCTATATGGTTTTTATTTTCTTTTTATTTAGTTATTTTTTTCATGTTTTTTAGAAGTTTAGCATGCTAATGTCTATAGAATGCTTTAAAGTCTTTGGGTAACAAAAAAGATTTAAGTAGTATAGTGACAATGGTAATATAGTAAATTCTTCAAAGAACATACAGATGTCACAAAATATCTGGAACACTCATATCTGGGAAACTCTTACATACTTCTTCACCTTCACATGGCATTTCTCTTCCCTTTAATCATGGCAATATCTGCCTTATGGAAAAGACAAGGGTCATGGCAATATGTTGTCATTCAGGCACTCATTATAGACATTTAATTCACTGAGAAATATATTAGCGTATTAAATATGCAGTTTGGCTATCAAAGCTAAATGCTTTGTGTCAGTATGTTTTTAAATGCATGGTCTGAGTAGAAGATAAGAGAGCAATTATTATAGAAAGCTTCTTCATGGAAAAGTTTTTGCTTCCTGGCAAGCTACTACCTGTTTCCAGCATGTGCCTTCATTAGTCATCCAGTAACAACCACCAATTCATGTTCCAAACATTCAGGGCTCCACATGGTGAAACAACCATTTCTTCCTACCGTCACTCTTTTCCAACTGCTCTGTGCAGACACGATTTTTGAGATATTTTTAGTCCTACTACTTTCTCTCTCTTACTATTTTGTGAATGGTTATTTAATCACCTAAATCGATTTCTGTGGAAAGGAAGCATTATTTAGAGTGGTAGCCACCCCAAAACTCTGTGGCTTCTTCCTTGGTTACCCCAATTCCCCCCCATCTTTTATATGGTTTATACATTTAACAAAACTACATTAGGAAAACGAGGTCATGTTCTATGAAGACATTCTCCGGTAGCATGGACAAATCCAGAATGTGTTTAAAGAGAGTGAAGAAAATACCATCTTGCTAAGCCCAAAAACACCTGTTAGTGAATTGAAGTAGCTGATACTAACTTCCAATCTTCCCAAGTAATAGCAGTTTATAAATTGAATTATTACAGTAAATAGCAGATATTTTGTTAAATAAAAGTAAAAATATTAAATAGTATAACAAATATTTGGATTTTTTTGTCAGGCAAAAGTTCCTTTAATATTTGAGTTTATGATTCATTGTTTAAAAATATGCTATAAATTTATGAAGTAGAAAAGTCTTTAAAGCTTTATTTATTTTAGTTATTTGCAGTCATAAAAAGTCATACCACCTCACAGATGGAAATCACCCCAACAAGCTATCATAAATATAGAAAATATATTTCACGCTCTCCTTTATTAATGCATGTAAACGTTTAAAACTACACTCTCAATGATTAAATCATGTCAGAAACAGACTCAAGAAATAAGGATTTGGAAACTCTTGATGACAGTTTGATGGAGGAGGCCCATTAACACCTTCATAAATTTTTTCCAGTGCATGATAAAATACTCCAGCAAAAATGCTATCCCCATCTTAGAGCCTGGTTCAGCAGATTGAATCAAAATTCCAAGTCTAAGTCACCAAATAACAGTTCAAGCAGAGTATCTGGACAATTTGAGACAGTTGTTTGTGATGTCCCATCAGGGGCTTTCAATAGTCTTGAGATTCAGTCTTGATAGAAAATACAACACAAAGGGCGCCTGGGTGGCTCAGTGGGTTGAAGCCTCTGCCTTTGGCTCAGGTCATGATCTGAGGGTCCTGGGATCGAGCCCCACATTGGGCTCTCTGCTCAGTGGGGAGCCTGCTCCTCTCTCTCTCTCTCTCTCTCTGCCTGCCTCTGCCTACTTGTGTTCTCTGTCTGTCAGATGAATGGATAAAATCTTAAAAAAAAAAAAAATACAACACAGGAGAAGATTTTAATGCAGAGGAGTCTAGAACTGGGATGAGATATAGAAGACCAAAAGTAGATATTCTGCTTCCAGACAGAATGACATATTATATTTCCAGTTGATCAAAGATCTCTTTCTGTAGCAAGAATGCTGGAAAACCTAGGTACCAGGAACCTAGGCAGTGAGAATAGCCTTGCCCTCACAGGGGGCAGGAGTTGGTTGTGAGGTGCTCCTAATACACTAATAGGTCTATTTCTCATTGTTCCGAGGCTGAGTGGGGCTGTTTATGTCAATAATCAGGGACTTGTAACACCATACATGTGACTGACATCTATGTGATTAACTGAGCTGTGTGAAACATTACAGAGTACTAACACAGGCTGTAATGTCAAGAAATCTACAATGTGCCAGGACAAATAAACAGAAAATTACAGTAAAATATATACGCTAACCTAGAGATATACTCGGGGTACTATGGGAAGATACATGGAGTAATGAATTCCATTTGTGTAGCTTTAGTAAGGGCTTCCTAGATGAAGTACTGCCTCAGCCAGGTTTTTAATTATGGAACTTGTCTAGCAGAGCAGGAAAGGGGCCTAAAGACGGGATATTTTTACAGATGTCGTTCTAGGCAAAAAAGTCAAAATGGGGGCCCCTAGGTGGCTAAGTCAGTTAAGCGTCTGACTCTTGATTTCTGCTGAGGTCATGATCTCAGAGTTGTGAGATCAATCCTTGGTCGGGCTCCGTGCTGGGTGTGGAGTACGCTTAAAATTCTTTCTCTCCCTTTCCCTTTTCCCCTCCCCACTCTAAAAAAAGAGTCAAAATGTACAAAGACTGGGGGAAACAAAAAGGGACAATAGCTAGAGATGAGACTGGAGTAAAAAGCAGATATCCGATCTCAGAGTAAACTAATCCTTCCTTTATCACCCCAATTTCATAGTTATGATCTCTTTACTCAAGTTTTATACTTGATGGCATGAAGAAATATCTGTACAAGATTATTTATAAGCCATAATTACTGTTGTATATCCCTGACAGCTAAGCAACGTTAACAGTTTAGTGAAATCCTATAGACTTACTTTGATAATGTTTGTAATCATCTTTGGGATTTTCCAGTAAAGTTGTATAACCCAAAACTATACCCAGTATGCACCTAACCAGTGTTGAGAATTTGTAGGCCAGGGGGCCTGGGTGGCTCAGTGGGTTAAAGCCTCTGCCTCCAGCTCAGGTCACGATCCCAGGGTCCTGGGATTGAGCCCCACATTGGGCTCTCCACTCGGCAGGGAGCCTACTTCCCCCTCTCTCTCTGCCTGCTTCTCTGCCTTCTTGTGATCGCTGTATGTCAAACAAATAAATAAAATCTTAAAAAAAAAAAAAGAATTTGTAGGCCAACAGACATTCTGTGCAATTCATTAGTAGGAAGTTAAAATGTGACTTGAGTGCTACTAAGAATATATTAGGTAATATTATTAGTAATATTAGGTAATTGACACCAGTAATGTTATACAGTTATTAACAGAATGACAAAACCATGATAAAACATAAATCTTCCTGATCCAAAAGAGAGCCATGCATTGTTCACATTGGCTAAAAGAAAATCTGTGTTCATCTACCGAGTTCCACAGAGCAAATTATGTAATAAATAGTGTTCTGTGTTGTAAGCATTTCTGTCCTTCACTAAAATAAAGCTTTACTCATCCTTGGCAGGTTTTCCAGAGAATATTAACTAGAAGAGTGCCTTTTCTGGGAGACTTTCATTTCTGGCTGCTTCTATTTGACACTTTTATTTTGATCTACTTGACCATAAATTCGTTCTACTTCCTTTCAAAATCAATGCATTATATTTAGAAGGGCTAGAGGGATATTTGGAATTATGACTTGAAAGATATATAGCTACTTCAGGCAATTAGGCACAGCCTTCTCCTTGATAGTTTTCCTTCAGTCCCATGTGAAAGCTAAAAGAGCTCCTTTTGGTTTACCTTAAGTAACAATTTGTAAAAGTGCTGGAGACTGCTCTTCAAATTTCATACAAGTCCTGTAAAATCAAACAAAAAGAAATATAAAACCCTACTCAAAATTAATAAGGAGTGCTGCATCTGTGGTAGAATTTTTAAAAATATTTATAAAAACTACAATGATGGGACTAGAATTCAAAACGATACTAAAATTCAGCCAAGGTTTCATGTCCTCAGTTAGAGGGGGGAACTGGTAAAAGGAAATCCTGACTCATTCCCAGCCTTGGTTTCTAACTTGTTAGGAGGAAAAAAGAAGTTGGAGAATGAGAAAAACTGCATTAACTGAAAAAATTTGGCAGTACAGAAAGTGTAGGGAACTGTATAGTTGGAATTATTGCCAAATAATCTAGCACTAAACCTTTTTTTTTAAAGATTTTATTTATTTATTTGACAGAGAAAGAGAGATCAAAAGTAGGCAGAGAGAGAGGAGGAAGCAGGCTCCCTGCTGAGCAAAGAGCCCGATGCAGGGCTCAATCACAGGACCCTGAGATCATAACCTGAGATCATGACCTGAGCCGAAGGCAGCGGCTTAATCCACTGAGCCACCCAGGCACCCCACACTAAACCTTTTTTAAAGCACAACCTTTCTGGAAATTCAAACAGCCCATGATTTTTATGGCTATTCTTTTAATTTGCCAAAAATCAAGAACTGCTCTACCTCAGTCATCAACTTCCTACTTCTCAATTCAGTAGTCCCCCTCACCTGTGGTTTTGGCTTTCAGCAGTTTCAGTGATGCAGGCCCAAAGCACAGGCTCCTTCTTCTGACACAGCATCAGAAGGTCACTAGTAGTCACCATGTCTGCGTCATTCCCCTCACATCATCTCATCACCCAGGCATTTTCTCATCTCACATCATCACAAGGGTGAGTGCGATACAATAAGATATCTTGAGAGAGAGAAAGAGAGAGAAACCACATTCACAAAGCTTGTATTATGGTATATTGTTACATTGTCCTATTTTGTTATTAGTTATGGTTGTTAATCTCTTATAATGCCTAATTTATAAATTAAACTTTATGACAAGTATGTAGGTATAGGAAAAAAAAATAGGATACACAGGGTTCAGTACCATCCACAGTTTCAGGCATCCACTGGTGGTCTTGGAATGTATCCCCTGTGGATAAGTGGGGGCCGCTGTATGAAATTCTTCCTTCCAACTCTCTAACTCCCTTGTTCACAAATATCTGTTCTGGGACATCACTCCGATCTCCTCGATGTGTTCCCCAAATCACTGGCTTCTTCCAGACTTCCATTTCTTCCCTCTCCAGCCTTCTCTGAGAAGCCTGATCTCATAAACCTGGGGGGGAGATAAATTTATCATTCTCAGTATTTCTAGAACATCATGTGTGCTACCTGTCATAGCACTTATCTCTTTGTACCAAAATTTTTGTTTACATGTTAGCCTCTTCATTATACAGTGAACACCCAGTTACTAACACTGAAAAATTTTTAATGAAATATAGTGCATATTGAATAAGCAGCATGGCTTTTCACCTCTATATTTTTCTTTTTCTTTTTTTTTCTTATGTATACTAATTCCAAATTACAACTGCATCACTTGGAGCATGAACATCACCAAAACTCAGGGTTTTCAATTTTAATCTCTAACTGCATTATACTATTATTTTGAGGCATCAATGACATCGTCCATGTAAGGTTTCCTAGAAAAAAAATATACTTAACTAATGCTAGTTTCTTTTTATCTAATGAATGTAAGGATTTTCACTATATTATAAAATATATCAATATGGTATTACAGTAGGTTAAACACAATACACTATAGTTCATCCTGGGAGAGGCTGAAAGTCATTTAGTAAACTTCAGTGCATACTCCTAATAAACACTTTCCAAAGATAGTAACAGAAAAACCATTTTTAATATATTCTAAGCCAACAGCCAGTATAATAATAATGCATGTTTGTAGGAATGCACAGAAACAAAAGGGGGGGAAAAGTAGAACATGGGTCATACTATTTAAGATAAATGAGGCATCAAAGTCAATGCTAAAAGAAAACATGTTAAATTTGAGATACTCAAGTCTCTTCACACTCAAAAATTGATTCTGGGAAGATTTAAAAAAAAAAAGACTCTTTAAAACTTATCCAGAGAGGGGCACCTGGGTGGCTCAATGGGTTGGAGCCTCTGCCTTTGGCTCGGGTCATGATCCCGGGGTCCTGGGATCAAGCCCTGCATCAGGCTCTCTGCTCAGTGGGGAGCCTGCTTCCCTTCCTCTCTCTCTGCCTGCCTCTCTGCCTAATTGTGATCTCTCTCTGTCAAATAAATAAATAAAATCTTTAAAAAAAAAAAAAACTTATCCAGAGAAAAAAAAGAAGAAAGTGAATAGGATGTTTACTCATCTATTGGCTATTTACCTAACATCTGAGATGAGCAAGTCATAGGTGATGACACAAATGAGAAGACTGACCGATTTGGCTACATATACAATACAACATTTTATTGAGGCAATACTTTTAAATAATGTAAAATAAACTGGAATAAAATAATTGCAGCAAGATCTAGACATAAAAATTTAAAAGATAAAGAAATGAGTGGCATAAAATATTTGAGACAATTATTAATGTTAAAATATACATCATAAAACAGTGTAAAATATACCTACAGGTTTATTTAGGACAGTGTATATAATGCAGCCCTTGATATTGGGAAATAGATATGAACATCACATTTCCATGTTCTCACTCATACTACTATTCAAAATCCCCATTCCATTCTTTATACTAATAATACGGTCTCAGCATGAAAGATTTCCTATGATTTCTAAACTTTCCGATATTATAAAATTTGAAGATATATTTTTTTACATGAAAATTCGCATTGTGGACATCAGCCCAAATGGTGGACTAGGGACTTCCAAAATCCTCTCTTGGTTAAAAGCAACAGGAAAAATTACAAAAATTGTCAGAATCAACTAATTCAGGCCTCTAGAAGTTAACTGAAAGCTTACGGCAATTGGGGAGTGTTTATTCAAGAATAATGACCGAATCTCGGTAAGAACAGTCTCTGTGGCATTTTTAACTTGCCCCAGTCTCACGTCCTCTCTCAGGCTTTAGGGTAAACTTAAAAACCAACAGCCTACAATCAGGATGCAAACCAGCTGCCTCACAGCTGGCAGAGGGGAACAGAACAGGGTTAGAGCTCCTTCAGGCCCTCATTTCCAGAGAATCGTCATCAAAACATCTTGCACAAATAAAAGAGAGGGGAATTCCAATATTATCTTGATGCCAAAACCAGACAAAGACAGCACAAGAAAAATAAAAATCTATAGATCAGTATCTCTTATGAATATAGATGCAAGTATCCTTAACGAAATGCTAGATAAATTGAACCTAGCAGTCTATAAAAAGGGCTGAACACCAAGAAAATGGATATTATCCGAGAAAAGCAAAGTTGTTTCAACATATGAAACTCAATCAATATAATACCCCTTACCAATAGAATAAAGGACAAAAACTACCTGATGACCTCAATAGACATAAATAAGCATTTGACAAAATCCAAACCCCTTTTGTGATTTAAAAAAATAAAAGAAAGAAAGAAAAGAAAACCCAAACTAAAATAGAAAATAACTTCCTCAACCTAACCAAGACCTTTGTGTAAAGAGAAGCTTCATGTGAAAAAAAAGGACACACGTGTATATGAATTTGTTGCTTTTATTTGATTCCTGTTGAAATTTAACTTCAGGGTACCTGGGTGGCTCAGCTCCTTAAGCGTCTGCCTCCAGTTCAGGTCATGATCCCAGAGTCCAGGGATCAAGTCCTACATTGGGCTCCCAGCTCAGTGGGAAGTCTGCTTCTCCCTCTACGCCTACCCTGCTTGTGCTATCTCTCACCCTCTCTCTCAAATAAATAAATAAATAAATCTTTAAAAAAAAAAGAAATTAAACCTCTAATGTTCAAATTAAGCATGAAACTTTCTTAGTGGCTTGGATAAAACGCTGTTTAAATTCCTTTCTTTTTTGAATAATAATGTTCTCCAAGAAATCTAATAACTAGAAGGTAGAGCCATGTAGCACAAATCCTTATTAAGTTGTACTTGGTTAAGCTAAGACCACCAGGAAAACAAAATATCCATGATTTCTTCCATGTCCTTCTCTCTTTCCCACCACCCAAGATCCATAAAACTGGTGAGACTTCCACAGAAGAAAATATCATCAGATTGTTTTTTTGTTGTTGTTTGTTTTTTGTTTGTTTGTTTGTTTGTTTAACCATACCCCCATAACAGAAGACTTAAAGTCATCTTGAAAGGAATGCAATTGTAAATTACATGGAAAACTCCAGGGTATGTGGACTGTGGGACTATCTCAAGGGAGCAAATCCACGGTGTTTTTCAAAAGATTTTCTACATCGTATCAAACCCTTCAGGTGTCAGAAGAATTTTCTCTTTTTATTTAAGTCGATGGAAAATTATGTTGTCAGAATATGGAGCTTAATTCTGAATAAGAGGTGGGTTATTAGTTACCAGGCTTCTAGATCATTTAGGCTATTAATAACCACAACCAGTTCTTCAGGAGGAGAAGATCAGGCTGGAGGAAGTCTTCATGTTCGCACAGAGAAGCATCAATCAACAGTGAGCCCCTCGCAGAAACCGGAATTTCGCGGTGCAGCAGTTCACGTTCCATGGGCCGGGAGGTTGAACATCCTGCATAGTGCTGCCAGGAAATCCCTATTTCATAGTAAGGGGGCCAGCTGGTTGCATATGTAGGATGTCCCATCTCCCCGCCCACTTCATCGAGACACATCATGGCTTCACTGAAGCACCATAAAATCTGCGTGTCAAGGAAATACAGATGCTGCGCTGTTTGACTAAAAAGGCACTCTGACATATGTATTTAGTAGAGGATAGAGCACTGGGGGGTCATCACCTTGGCTTGGAAAAGGCAGTAGCTCTGGGAGTGGCTCTGTAAGTTCAGGGTCAAGATCAAGTCGATCTGTAAGCTCAAGGTCAAGTTAACAGTAAATTTTTAAAATGCCTCAATGTCAGAAGCAAAAGATTTTGGAGAAGTAGGACAGAGAAGATCCAATAATTCTAAATCAAGTTCAAGTGGGTGGAAAGAGAGTCTAATTATCAGAGAAAAATCAAGTTACAAGGAGGTGGGTGTGATTCCAAGAAAGTTAGTGGCATGTTCCCAAAAGCATTTATAAGATATAATTGATGTGAGATGCAGTATCCAATCATATCCAGGGAACTCTATCAAAGACAAAGTGATAGGAAATATCAAGAACAGAGCTAAGTTTTCAAAAATACAGGAGCAGGAATAAAATGGTAAAGCAAAATCCAGCCAATCTATGGGCTGGACCCTTCTGCTTCTGAATTCTAGAGGGAGGATATAATCTCAGAATAAAAATAAGTCATTTAAGTGGAATAAATACAGCTTTATTTTTTTAAAGGTATTGTTATACTTAATTTCCCAATTTTCATTGTAGATTGTTGAAAATTTCACTATGGACCTATATATGACGAATACCTAAGGACACTTTGCTTGGAGACAATTAGTTCTGTCCATAGTACCAACTTGAGTGATAGCCTGGGATGCCATCTCGAAAGACCCTGGAGTCCTTAAAAGGGTTTATTTCTATGCAGTCAAATCTAAGTTAAGTTTCCAGTCAACCATCCCTGGCTTTGGCACTCTTTAGTCCGTGGCAAGTGGGCCAGTCTTAGCCCAAGGAAAAGGCTAACTCTGAGTAGAAATTCAAAACATTTGTATCCTTTTTTGACTCAGCAGCACAGACTCTCCATGGGAATCCTGAATTCAGTGCATGGCTCAGAAATTTGTAGTTTTATGTCTAAGGAAACAAATGTCCATACAAATTTATGGACAAACTATTGCTTATAAAATTCCCTTATAATTGTCTATGAGGTCTGTAGAGATATTCCCTCTTTCATCACTAATATCAGTAATTTGTGTCTTCTACTCTTATTTCTCCCTTAATCTGCCTAGGAGTTTATTGATGTTACTGATCTTTTCAAAAAACCGTTTCGTTTCATTGAATTTTTTTTCTATTATTGTCTTTCCTCGGTTTCAATGATTTCTGCTTTTTATATTTATGATTTCCTTTCTTCTGATGCTTTCATTTTAATTTGCTTTTCCTTGTCTAGGACTTTAATCTGGAAATTTAGATCATGGTTTTGAGATTTTCTTCTTTTCTAAAATAAACCATTAATGTTAGAAATTTCCCTCTGAGTACTGCTTTAGCAACATCACACAAATTTTGAATGTTTTAATTTTTATTTAGTTCAAATTGTTTAATTAAATTTGAGTCTTCTTTGAAACATAAACTGTGTAGAACTGTGCTCTTTAATTTCCAAATACTTGTACTTTTTTAAGATATCTTTTCATTACTAGTTTTTAGGTTAATTCTGTTAAGGTCAGAGACTAGACATTGCACTATGTCAATCATTTTAATTTCTTAAGAATTATTTTATGGTCTTTTCTGGTCAATTTTTATGGGTTCTTGAAAAGCATGTGTATTCTTCTATTGTTGAATAGAGTGTTTTATAAATGTCAATTTAGTCAAGTTCATTGTTAGTGCTACGCAGTTTTTTTTATATCACTGACAATTTTCTGCCTACTTTTGTCAATTATTGAGAAAAGGGTGTGGAAATCTCAAAGTATAATTGTGATTCTACTTTTGATTTCTTCTTTTCTATCTTTTTTTGCTTCATGAAATTTGAAGTTCTGTTATTGGGTTATGTAGATGTTTAAGATTGTTATATATCTTTGATAAGTTGAAAACTTTATCATTGTAACACAGTCTCTATCATTCCTAGTAATATTATTTGATCTGAAATTTACTTTGATATTCATATAACAACTCCAGTAAGTCCTTTGATTAGTGTTTGCATTGTGTGTCCTTTTCTGTCCTTTTACTTTATATTTATCTATATCATCATATTCAAACTTATAGAGTTCCTTATAAACAGCATATAATTGGGTAATATTTATTTTTGTTCTTTTTAATCCAGCATGGCTGTCTCTTTAAATTGATACAATTTATACTTAATACCATTTCCATTTAGTGTAAGTATTGTTTAGTTTGGAACTATGTTATTTTTTTATAATTTTCTATTTATCTCTTTTTATCCCTTTTTTCTTATTTCTGAATTTGTGTTTTATTCATTTTATTTTAGTGTTCCATTTTTATTGATCTATTGGGTTTTTTGCTATATTTCTTTGTACAGTGTTTTTTAGCAATTGCTCTCTAGATTAAAATATACATATCTAAAATTTCACAATTTCCCTACAGTTACTATCTTATCACTTCAAGTGACTATAAAAACCTTATAGTCATATAGATTCCTTTCCTCCTTTTGCTTTAATTGTAATATGGGATACATCTATATACATGGAGAAACTTCTCAGACAGCATTATAATTTTTTTTTTAAAGATTTTTATTTATTTATTTGTCAGAGAGAGAGAGGGAGAGCGAGCGAGCACAGGCAGACAGAATGGCAGGCAAAGGCAGAGGGAGAAGCAGGCTCCCTGATGAGCAAGGAGCCCGATGTGGGACTCGATCCCAGGACGCTGGGATCATGCCGTGAGCCGAAGGCAGCTGCTTAACCAACTGAGCCACCCAGGCGTCCCGACAGCATTATAATTTTTAATAGTCGCATGTATTTTAAAGACCTAGAATAAGAAAAATAATCTATTACATTTCCCAAATTATTTATCAATTCTGTTCTTCTTCACTCACTCATTCTTGAGTTTACAAGTTTTCTTTTAGTATAATTTCTTTTCTTTTTTCTGAAGAACATCTTTCAGCATTTTTTAGAGCAAGTTTCCTGTCAATCAGTTCATTGTTTCCCTTCACATGAAAATTCCTTTATTTCAGTCATTTTTTTGAAGATATTTTCACTGGATGTAGAATTCTGGATTATGATTATACTGCCTTCTGGTCTCCATGATTTCTGATGAAAAATCTGAAGTTGTTAAAGCCATTGCTCCCTATACTTAGTCATTTTTCTCAGCTGCTTCAAGATGTTTTCCTTTATCTTTTGTTTTTACCAGATTATGATGTATCTAGGAATGATTATATTTGAGTTTAACCATAATGGGTTTTGCACAACTTCTTGTTTTTCATCAAGTATGGGATGTCTTAGACCATTATTTCTTCAAAACTTTTTCTGTATCAGTTTTTTCCCCTCCTCAGATTCCAATGGCACAAATGTTACACATCTACATATTGTTCTGTAGGTCCCTATTATAACCATTTATTTTCAATCTTTTTCTCACGCTTCTTCAGTTTGGATAATTTTTACTAATCCATATTCAGTTTTAATGGCTCTTCATCTATCATCTCCATTCTTTTATTAAGTCCATACAGTGATTCTTTTCTTTCAGATATTATATATTTTTTCAACTCTAAATTTTCCATTTTGTTATTTTTATAAGTTCTACTTCTTATTTAAGATGGCTTTTTTCTATTTGTTTCAAGAGCTTCCACCCTTCCTTCATTGAACATGGTCATGGTAACTGCTTTGAAGACTGTCCATAAATTTTTGTCCTGTCCAATTTCTGAATTTAATGTAATTGAAATGTATTTATTGCACTAGTGTTTATAACATTTGTTATTGGTTTTTGGTAAATTATAAAATTTAAGGGGATTCCTTTCACCACTATATAATTAAAATTTTAATTAGAAATAACTTCTGTATTTTACCAAACTATTCTTCAATATCTATTAAAAGATCATAAAATGCCTTTACAAATGTTAATATAAGATATTATATTGGGGGGTTTTTATGATATTGAATTACACTTGCATTCCTGAAATAGTTTTGTTTTTACATGGTGTATTACTCTTTTGACACTTTGCTGAATTCTATTTGTTAATATTTTGTTTATAACTTTGAATCTATATCAATAAATGTTATTTCTTGCTAGTTACATTTTTTCAATGTTTTATAGGTTTTGATATTGACACTACATTGTTTTATGAAATGAGTTATGAGAATTTTTTAAATTTCTATGGTCCTTCATCTTTTCATACATGTTAATTTAATGAGATTACTTACCTTCTTATTTCTTTTCTAGCTTTGGGATTATTCCCCTTTTTGTTTAATACCTTACATAAAACAATACTTATAAATCTATGTTAATGGACACACAATGTGTAAAGATGTAATTTGTGACAATAACAAAGACAGAAAAAGATAGAGCAAAAATCTGTATGCTACTGAAACAAAATTAGTATTAATTAAAACTTTGTTACCATTTTAATTCTAAAATAATATACAGAAAAAGAAACAAGAAAAAAATCAAAAGTTGCCCAGTGGAAATCAATTAATCACAATTAAAGTGAATAACAAATATTTATGAGGAACTGATATGTATCATATAAAAACAAATAACAAATGGTAGAAATAAATCCCTCTGTAACTGTAATTATTTTAAAAGCACATGAACTGAACTGCCCAGTTATAGGGCAAAGATTAGCAGAATTATTAAAAATACATGATGCCAGGGGCATCTGGGTAGCTCAGTGGGTTAAAGCCTCTGCCTTTGGCTCAGGTCATCATCCCAGGGTCCTGGAATCAAGCCCCACATCAGGCTCTCCACTCTGCAGGTAGCCTGCTTCCCTCTCTCTCTGCCTGCCTCTCTGCCTACTTGTGATCTCTGTCTGTCAAATAAATAAACAAAATCTTTAAAAAAAAATACATGATGCCAGAATGGATTTAAAAAGAACCTTCCTGTATATGCTGTCAATAAGAGACTCATTTTAGATTCAAAGTCACAAATAGGTTAAAGTAAAAGGATGGAAAAGATATTCCATGCAAATAGTAACCAATAAAAGCTGAGGTGGCTATATTAGTATCAGACAAAGTAGAACTGAAGGCAAAATTGTTATGAGGGACAAAGAAAGACATTATATATTGATAAAAGTGTCAAAGCATCAAAAGAATATAATAATTTCAAATATAAATGCATCCAACAACAGAGACCAAAAAATATAGGAAGTGAAACTGACAAAAATGAAGGGAGGAAAAGATCTAAAATAATACTTGGATAAATGAATACACCATTTTCAGTAATGAATAGAACAACTAAACAGAAGATAAATGAGAAAATAGAGGACTTGAACAATACTATGAATCAACTAATCCCATCAGACATATATAGAACACCCCATCCAACAACAGCAGAAAAAACCTTTTTCTCAAGTGTACATGGAATATTCTATGGGATAGATCATATTCAAATTAAGCATTAAAATTTTTAAATATCAATATTCAAAGGCTCTTCTCCAAAATGAAACGAAACTAGGAATCAATGACAAAAGAATACTGTAAATTCATAAATATGTGGAAATTAACCACCACAGTCACAATTAACCAACAGATCAAAGAAGAAATTACAAATGAAATTAGAAAATACTTTGAGGAGAGTGAAATGAAAACTTACCAAAATTCATGGGTACAGCAAATGTAGTGCTCTGACAGAAGTTTATAACTGCAAATGCCTGCATTTAAAAGGAAGAAAGATCCCAAATCAATAACCTAACTCCAGATCTTAAGGAACTAGAAAGGAAGAACAAACAACCTAAACTATCAAAAGAAAGAAAATAGTAGGGGCGCCTGGTGGCCCAGTCATTAAGCATCTGTGTTCAGCTCAGGTCTTGATCCCAGGGTCCTGGGATTGAGCCCTCCATCGGGCTACCTGCTCAGTGGGGAAACTGCTTCTGCCTCTCCCTCACCCTGCTATTCTGCCTGTTTGTGTGCTCTCTCTCCCTCTCTCTCTCTCTTTCTCTGTTAAATAAATAAATAAATAAATCTTTAAAAAAAGAAAGAAAACGGTAAAGATTAAAACGGACATAAACAAAATAGAGAATAGAGGAAAACAAAAACAAGAAAATCCAGACCTCATGGCTTTACTGACGAATTTTACCAGTGATATTTGAAGAATGAACATGGATTCATATTTGAAGAATGAACATGGATTCTAATCAAACTCCTACAAAATAGAAGACGTGGGAACACTCTGTAACTCATTCTATGAGACCAGCATCATCCAGATACCAATACCAGATAATGACATTACAAGAAAAGACAAGTATAAACCAATATTACTTATAAATATAGATGCAGAAATCCTCAGCAAAATACTAGAAAACTAAATATAATATTACAGTATACACCATGCCCAAGTGAGATTTATCATAGGAATGCAAAGATGGTTCAATATGTAAAAATCAACCATGTATTGGATCTCGTTAATAGAATTAAGGTAAGAAAACCCCAAGATATCTCAATTGATGCAAAGGAAAAAAAAAAGCATTTGGCAAAATCTATCACTCTTTTATGATAAAAACACTCAACAAACTAGAAATAGAAGGAAACTTCTTCAACGTGATAAAAAACATTTATGAAAAACCCACAGCTAACATCCTACTTAATTGTGAAAGAATAAAAGATTTTCTTTTCTGATCAGGAAAAAGGTAAGATGGCTGTGTTTACTACTTCCATTCAACACTGTTAGAAATTGTATATAGACACTTAAGCAAGAAAAGAAATAAAAGGCAAAAGGAAACTGGGAAAGAAAAAGTAAAATTATCTTTATTCAATGACATGACGTCGTAAACAGAAAATCCCAAGGAACCCTACACACAAAACTAGATCTAATAAATGAATTTAGCAAAGTTGTAGGATACAAGATTAACACATGAAAAGCAGTTATAGTTCTACATACTAGCAATGAACTGTCCATAAAGGAAATTTAAAAAAAAAAAAAAGATTCTATTTACAACAATATAAAAAACTCAACAAATAAAAGCACTAGCCATAAAAAAGAATAAAGTACTAAAACGTGCTACAAAATGGATGAACATCAAAACCAGTGTTATTGAAAGAAGCCAGGCACCTATTGTATGATTCCATTTTTACGAAATATTCTGATTAGTTAAATTCATAGAGACAAAAAACAGATTAGAGATTTTCAGGGGCAGGGGGAGGGGACAACGGGGAATGACTGCCTAATGAATAGTAGTTACCTTTTGGAATGATGAAATGTTTTAAAACTACAAAAAAAGTAATGATTGCGTGGGTGCCTGGGTGGCTCAGTGGGTTAAGCCGCTGCCTTTGGCTCAGGTCATGATCTCAGGGTCCTGGGATCGAGCCCCACATCTGGCTCTCTGCTCAGCAGGGAGCCTGCTTCCCTCTCTCTCTCTCTGCCTGCCTCTCTGTCTACTTGTGATCCCTGTCTGTCAAATAAATAAATAATCTTAAAAAGAAAAAAAAAGTAATGGTCGTGTAATATTGTGAAAGTACTAAATACCACAGGACTGTAAACTTTTCAATGACTAATTTCACGTTATATAAGTTTTATCTCAATAAGAATGCATGAAACGCTAAAGGCATTATCATCATCATTATCATTACTATGGAAAATAATGATTCCCAAATTTCACTTTAAAAAAAAAAAACTTATGGGAGGAAGAAAATAAGTAGACTAAAATGTAAAACTAGATGGTTTAATTTGGATAATATGTTCTTGTCTTCTCTGTTTTCTCTTTCAGATTATGTCTGGCCACTACCTAGATATTTGTGCCCCGTCTGGATTTCTTTGGATGTTTTATTTTCTACAGCGTCCATCATGCACCTCTGCGCTATCTCGCTGGATCGGTATGTAGCAATACGTAATCCTATTGAGCATAGCCGTTTCAATTCGCGGACTAAGGCCATCATGAAGATTGCTATTGTTTGGGCAATTTCGATAGGTAAATAACTTTCTTGGCCATTAGAATTGCAGCGGCTATGCTCAATACTTTTGGATTATGTACTGTGAACAACGTACAGACGTCGACTGGTAACATTTGCGTTTAATCGGGATTCTATTTAAGAATTATTCTTAACCTATATATCTGATATTTAGGTTAACAATAATGAAAGAAATGTAATGTATATTAATATATAAATATAAAGTTTCTATTTATGCTGTTAAATTATTTTATACATTAGTATGCCCATGAATTCTGCAACACAGATACATAATCTTTGAGATATTTAAAACTAGTTGAAGACAAAGATATATGGTCTAAATTTTTTGAATATAGCATTAAAATCTTCCAAAAGATAAATCTATCACAAAATATTAATCTTAATGTTTTTATTCTAATTTCACATTTTCTTGAGTGGAAAAATCAATAGTGTCACATGAATCCTCATGAAGTAAACATGTCAAAATTTATGCTGTTAATTAACTTAGAATATATTACTTTTCCTCTGTTTTAAAATATCTTCTTAGATTCTGCTTATACAAAAAGAGAAAGAAATCCATTTTTTAAAGATCTGGGGGAAGTTGAAGGGAGAGAAATGATCATCTTATTGCTTATGATTGAGATATGCCTTAATAATGCTAATATTCAAGTCACAAAATTTAACCAATTGGACTATAAGGGCTTTTACAATCTTTTTTTTTTTCCTTTTGTTTCCTCCTCTTTCAGTTGGAACTTACATTTAGTGTCTCATTAAATGATCCCTCCTCAGAGTTATGTTTCTATAAAAGGTTCTGGTACAGTTTAGAACAAGATCAAGATATCTATACAGTCTTCATTGAAATCATCTAAGGATTTCAACTCTGGGATTATTGATAAAATAAATTTAAGTTTTGAGATTGTTCTGTCACACACACACAAACAACATACACCTTTGGATAAAAAGCAATAAAACTTCTCCCAGAAAAAAAGTGAATCTATTTACACAATTTGACCTACATATTTAAGGGCTCACAGAGTTCACTTCCTCCACTCCAAAGAGTTCATCTTAAAAGATGCCAGTTCTTACGATGCTTACAAAGAAAATATACAGCTAAATTAAATTAGAGTATTAGGGGCATCAGCTTCTAATAATGACAGATGGGCAATCTGCAATGATGTTTGTGTTAAAGACAACAAAAAAGTATGGAAAAATACTATTAACATTGAGAAGCTAATAAGATAGTGGAGGGTCGAGAAAAAGAAATCTAGGAAGAATGACTATGACTTTTGGGTCACTTTTGACAAGGATGCATTTCCTAACCTGAAGATGTGACTGAATGTTGAGAAGTTCATTTCATATTCTCACAAGCAAAAAAGGTCTGAAGCAGGAATACAGAGTATGGCAAAGGGTTGACCAACTTGAGCTTATTTTTTGGATGCCAAAGACCTGTACACTAGAAATAAAGATGGACTAGGCTTAAACCACTCTTGACATGGAAGTCAGGCCAGGATTAAGTTATGTGTGTAACCAATAAATATCTGAAGCCTGAAAATTGGCTTAAGGTGATTTCATATTTTTCAAGTTTTTGATTTCTCTTATGTAAACAAAAAATCACTGTACACTTCAAATTATTTCTTGTAGTAATTTTCAATTCCAGTAGCTAGAGTACAGTGATAAACAGTTATATGAAAAGACAAAATGGCATGAATCAGATATAATAAAAGATAACACAAACTCACTGACACTCAAGGTAGTGGAATTAGTAAACATAGACTTTAAAGAAGTATTTGTATTCTGCATATGAAAATTATGAGCTGAATTTAAATATTTCAGCAAGAAAATACAAACTACAAACAGGGACGTGTAAGATTTGAGAAGAACCTGGAAAATCTGGAGCTTAGGCATAACACAAATCCCCAAGAACTCAAAGGCAGTTTAGACATAACTAAAAAGAGCATTACTGGAGGTCGATTAGAAGAAACAGTGATGAACAAAGCAAGGAGAATTGGAAGGATACAAAAGAGAGAGAAAAGAGTAAGAACAAACATACAACGTGGGTGGTGCAGTAGGTTAAGTCTCCAACTCTTGGTTTCAGCTCAAATCGTGATTTCAGTCATGAGATCAAACCCTGCATCAGGCTCCACACTCAGCATGGAGTCTGCTTAATTTTCTCTCTCCCTCCCCTCCATGCATGTGCTCTCAATCTCTCTAAAATAAATAAATAAAATTTAAAAACAAAATAGAGAAGACTTACAAGGTGAGAAAAGAATGGCATAAAGGCAATATTTGAAGAAATAATGGCTTTTGGAATTAAGAAAGATGCTGATTCTCACATTGAAAGAGCTCAACCTCAAGCAGAATGAATAAGAAAAGATCAACATTGAACCCCTCATAACAACATTACAGAAAAAAAAATCAATTTTAAAGAGGAAAAGTAAAGAGATAATCTTCAATAGAATTATGATAAGATGAATGAATATTTTCTCAACAGCAACGAAAACTAGATGTTGAAATGACAGGGTCGATGTGCTGATAAAAAGTGCATGCTAAATTAAAACCATATACTCAGCAAAATTATACGTCAGGAATTGAAGTGAAATGAAGACTATCTGGCAAACAAAAGTCAGGAGAACAAGACAAAATCAGACTCCTACTTAAGGAAATCCTAAAGGATGTTCTTAAAACAAAGGAAAATGGCCACAGATGGAAGATAGAAGGTACAAGAAACAGAACAATGAAAATGATACATGTTGAATTATTGTGTTGTGATAATGAAACAAATGAATAATGAAACAAATGTAACATTGTGTGTCAACTATACTCATTTTTTTAAAAAAGAATCACTGAAAAAAATGAATAACTGAAAAAAATGGTAAACATATAGTTAAAGAAAAGCACTGGCTGTATAAAACAAATGTAATTATGTCTTTTGAAGCTCAGAATATTTATGGAACTAAAATTCGCAAAACAATAGCGTATAAGTAAGCGGGTTGGAAGTAAGCTTTTTTCATTGTCCAGGAAAAAGATAAAAATGATATTTAATATTAAGCTTTGATGAATAAGGTATAACTTGTATATTCAAAGGCAGTCACTAATAGAAAAGGAATGTTTAACTTCCAAATTTAGAGGAATATTATAGAATAACAAAGCAAATCCAATAGGGGGCAGTAAAGGGTAGCAAATGTAACACAGGTCAGGTGGGAAGATATAAAAACAATACTAAGATGGTGGAATTGAAACCAAATGTATCAGTAATTACACTAATTGCAAACGGAACTCAATATTCTAAGATTGTCATACAGGATTTGAAAAAATAATCCAACTATGTGTTTATAAGAGGCATATATAAAGTATAAGAAAGGTGAGAATTAAAAATAGGTACTCCAGGGGTGCCTGGGTGGCTCAGTGGGTTAAAGCCTCTGCCTTCGGCTCAGGTCATGATCTCGGGATCCTGGGACTTCAGCTCAGGTCATAATCTCGGGGTCCTGGGATCGAGCCCCGCATCAGCTCTCTGCTCAGCAGGGAGCCTGCTTCCCTCTCTCTCTCTCTCTCTCTCTCTCTCTGCCTGCCTCTCTGCCTACTTGTGATCTCTGTCTGTCAAATAAATAAATAAAATCTTTAAAAAAAAATAGGTACTCCACATGAACAGTAACGGACAGGAAAATTATGTAGCTATATTAATAATCTGACAGAAGACTTTTCAGCCAAAAAAAATTTTAAAGAAAGTTTAATTCATAATGAGAAAAGATTTAATTCATCTGAAAGACATTGTGTAATGAACTTATATGTGTATAATAATATGGGTTCAACATTACTAAATCAAAAATGGACAGAGCAATAAAACAGACAAATCTACAATTATGGTGTGAAATTTTAACAAACCTTTTTCAATAATTGTATTAGAACAATGAAAAAGGCAGAACTCATTAACAAGTGAAAAATGTATATTCCCATCATTTGAACAAGAAATATTTATCAAAATTGACCATGTAATTTGGCTATAAATCAATTCTCAATAGATTTCAAAGTGTTGGAATCATAAAGTACATATTCTTTGGCTGAAATTCAAATGAGATATAAATGTTTATCAAAAGATAACTAGAAAATCTCCATTTATTTGGAAATTAAGAAATTACTTTCCAACAAACTTGACTCAGTAGATTTAAAATCCATTGATAATTCTTCCTAAATCATTTATTGTTATGTGATTATAGAATGATAATTTTTCTTATTTTATCATTCTTTCTTCCTTTCTAGTTAGCATTACACTATAAGGAAAAGTTTTCCTTCCCACTCTTTGTCATTTATTTATTCATATTGGTAAAAACTTTTTAATTCTTTTGAAATCAATATAACTTGGTATTGGTATACTTAATTATTTTGATGCTCAAAATTGTCCTAGATTATTTTATGAGAAGTCCTTTTAATATGTACGATCAGTTTTTGAGCACTTACTTTCTGGAATGAATTATGCCAGATTCACCTTTTACTTTCCATGCTCCAGTTCTGAAATCAGTCCTCTCCTATAAGGAATCTTTGTTCTTTTTAATGGTTAGTTGTCAATTTTTGCCATTCTAAATGGTGTAAGGTGTTATCTCAATGTGGTTTTGATTTGAATTTCCCTGATGGGTAATGATGATGACCACTTTTTCATGTGTCTGTTAGCCATTTGTATGTCTTCCTTGGAGACGTGTCTGCTTATATCTTCTGCCCATTTTTTGACTCGATTATCTGTTTTTTGGGAAAACACTGCATTTAAAAGCCAATTTTTTTCTACTTTTTACACCCACTAGTACTACACTGGTTAGATACATCATAATTTATTTAACCAATCTCATGTGTGGTATGAGCCTTTGAAGTTGTTTCTAATATTAGCTATTTATCTCTTACAAAATGGTTTTTTATATTTCAGGTTACTGTTACACTGAATATAACATTTCTCTATTAATATTTGTTTATTCGTTTATATTGGTTCATAATTTTTACTACTATGAAAAATAACACATAATAATGCAATAAACATCCTTGAATGTAAAAAAAAAAAAAAGAATCATTTGCATACCACTCTGCATACCTCTCACTCTGTATATGTTTCATACTTTTGGAAATTTAATTTCAACAAAAATTCCTAACAGAAATTTCTAATTTAGCAAGAGGTTAATGTATAGATAACCATTAGTAAAGGGTTGAACATTTCATTCCTACTAGCAATGTAAGAGAGCCTGTTTCCCTGAAGCCTTGCTAAAAGGTACATCTTTAAACTTCAATTTGCATCTACTTTGTCGTAAAAGAAGTTGAGCTTGTTTTCATACATTTAAGTGCCATTGCTAAATTAGTTTTTTGCAAAATGTACCTTTTGGTCATTTTTCTGTTTTTTAACCTATTTCTTTCTTAATTTCAATAGCTCTTGATACATCACAGAAAAAAACATTTTATATGTTACAAATGAAAATATTTTTTCTGGGTTTACTATTCGCTATGCATATGGTGCTTCTGCCATGCAGAATTGTTCTTTTTTGCAGCTCATTTTGTCAGTCAGATTCCATTTCTATATTGAATGATTATTATAAATTCTTGCCCCACACTCAGGTAAGACAGTAAATCACACACATTTACGTCATTTTTCACATTCAGATCTCTGTTCCTTTTGGAGTTCATTTTTGTATGCGGTGAGATATGCATTCAATTTTATCTTCTTCCAAATAATCACTCAGCTGCCTCATGCTGTTTATTTAAAAAGTTTATGTAGTCTGTAATTTGCAATGCCACCTTTATAATATATTAAATTTTCTTCCACATCTGAGCCTATTTCTGAAGTTTACATTGTATTCCAATAGTGTGTCTATTCCTGTACCAATTCCCCACTGTATGAATTATGAGAATTTCATAACTAATTTTGTCATCTGATATGATTCATTTTCACTCATAACTCTTATCTTTTAGAACTGGGAATGTTTCGTTTTCCATATGAGCTTTAACATTATCTTTCTTAGTTCCATTTTAAAATCCTGTCTGTATTTTGATTGGGGTCTCTTTAAATTTATAAAATAATCTAGAAAGAGGTTAACTGAATTCTAAAAAGATACTTTCTCTAATCTACATACTAACTTGAATAATGTCCAGTCTCTCTCCTAGGCTTTACAGCCAAGCTTACATTTGGTCACACTCATGTCTTCCTTGTCGCCATTTATAAGTCATCTCATAAGAATTTTGTAGCTCGGTCACTCTATTGAAGCCATTCTTTATAAGTTCATTAGTGACTCTATCAGTATTTATTGTCCTGGAAATTAAAATTGAGAACAGTTTATTTATGTATGGATTTATTTAAAAGACAAGAAACCTATTATATGCTTACATAAATAACATAGCTCTATGAAAAATCACTGCATTTTCCCCAAAAAAATGAAGTTAGTGAAGAGCGACTTTTTTTAGACTTTTTAAAATCTGTTTATCATCTGGCTTAATAGAAGACAGAAAGCTTCTCATCTCTGCTTCTGCAATCTAATCTGTCCCAATGAGTTGCTTCGGTTGAATTCTGTGAAAAAAATATATATCTTCAGATAGGTAGCCTCAATATAGGAAAGTATTTTAATAATGTTTTCAGATAATAGTGGACATTTTCTTTGAGACTCACTAAAATCCAGCAAGTTTTTTTTTTCTTAAATTCAGTTGCAATATGTAATTGGAAACCATATCACTGATTTTTTTCATATGCCGTTACATTAAAATCCACTAATCTGTCTTGTGCTTTGACATTTTAACCATGCATTATCTTGTAACATCAAGCATGGGTCATTCAGAAAATATTGGTTCCCTGAGTTATGCAGATTTCCCAAATGTTAATACAGTATCAAAAAAAATCACATGCATTAATAATCCCTACCAATCTTGTCAGAAATGTCTCTAAATATTAGAGAAGTGTCAAATTCCCAGGGGTGTGTACAAGTTTTCGAAAGTTCCAATATTCACTGGCAAGCTCAAATTTTATCATTAACAATAAATATCATCTGTCTTTATCCTTGACCTGTCAGGTTCAACACATCCATTTTTAAGAACAAGTCTGCCAGATAATTCACGTATGAATAATGCCCGTGTGTCTGGCAGTCATTCTTTCAAGGAAAAATGTCATTCCATGGGAAAAGCATCTAGTGCCTCCTCCAGCTCTAACAACTGCATAAGTGCTTTTCCTCAAAGTAACAACCTTATATCAGTATGCTGCAGAAGTGCTCTATGTATACTTCCATTTAATCACATGGATTATTAAAAGAGTCAAATTTAGTAAAATTAATATTTGTTACTACTTCACTAAGGCCTTTCTTGGGTAAAACTGGCCTTTTTTCCTTGAATGTGTGTGGTAGTGAACAAAACAATGATTACCTGTACAATTTGGTGTCACTAGCCGATTCATGCTAAGACACCAGCAATTTTACCCACTATTATTTTGCACCATCACTAAAAATGTAAACACAGGAAAAACAGCAAATAACACAGTAAGATTATTACAGAAGTAGTTTTGATTTCACAATACTATTTTCAAAGGGTCTTAGAGATGCCCAGATATCCATAGGCCACACTTTCTAAATTAACATATAATGTATTATTTGTTTCAGGGATACATGCCTGTGATTCTTCAGTCTTACACAATTCACAACACTCACCATACCACATACCCTCCCCAATGTCCATCACCCCACCACCCATCCCTTCCACTCCCTTCTCTCCAGCAACCCTCAGTTTGCTTCTTGAGATTAAGATTCTCTTATGGTTTGTCTCCCTCTCTGGTTTCATCTTGTTTCATTTTTCCCTCCCTTCCTCTATGATCCTCTGTCTTGTTTCTCAAATTCCTCAAATCTGTGAGATATGATAATTGTCCCTCTCTGATCGACTTATTTCACTTAGCATAATAGCCTCTAGTTCCATCCATATCGTTGCAAATGGCAAGATTTCATTTTTGATGGCTGCATAGTATTCCATTGTAGATACATACACCACAACTTCTTTATCCATTCATCTGCTGATGGACATCTAGGCTCTTTCCATAGTTTGGCCATTGTGGACATTGCTGCTATAAACATGGGTGTGCACCTGCCCCTTTGGATCACTGCATTTGTATCTTTGGGGTAAATACCCAGTAGTGCAACTGCTGGGTTGTAGGGTAGCTCTATTTTCAACTTTTTGAGGAATCCTCCATACTGTTTTCTGGAGTGGCTTCACCAGCTTGTATTGATGGGACACACTTTTTAAGAGCTGTGTTTCCAACTTTAGCTTCCTCTGTGGCATCTGAAACTGTTGACAATGCTTTCTCATAATTCTCTCTTCCTCTGCAAGTTATGACATCATTTTTCCCAGATTTTCTTCACTCTTATCGTTTTGTCTGCTCTTATTTATTGTCTTCATTTCCTGCTTTACTCTCACTCTTCTCCAAGAGTCTATTCTTTCCAGTTGCTTATACAGTTTTCCTGGTTTAATCATCCACAGAAAGAAACTAAAATCTATCTACTGATGACTCTCAAGTACACATTTCTATCCAGATTATATCCAGATCTCTCGTTTTGGATATATAGGGATATAGAGATGAATGTTGGAGATGTATCTCAAATGCCATCTTGTCAAGTTGCACTCAAAACCTTCCCCTACCTCCAATTTTTCTTCCTCCCACATATTTGTTTCTCAGGTGAACAGCAACAGGATCTCCCATTTACCCAAAAAGGAACCTGACAATCATTTAGAATTCTCTTTCTCCCCATGGCAAATCAACACAACCTCTCCTCAATATTCGTTAATATTTCTCCTTAATATTTTTCACATTCCAGTCCCTCCATTTCCTCATTTGCTTTGTTAATTTAAGACTTTATTTTTTTTATTTAAATTCAATTTAGTTAACATATAGTATATTATTACTTAGTAGAATTTAGTGATTTATTAGTTGCATATAATACCCAGTGCTCATTCCATCAAGTGCCCTCCTTAATACCCACCACCTAGTAACCCCATCTCCCCATCCATTGAACATTTATTGTTTATCATTTGTGCATCCACACCTCCACTCCTACCTCTATAAAAGGAATGGTATTCACCATATCCAAGACACATTTTCATGTCCTTAAGTGAGCCAGGTACACCCATGACAACAAGAACAATAGTTCTTCTCCAAATCTCCGTGTTCAATTATTCAGAGAATTCCTTCAAACATTTTTTTAACTTTTTTTTTTCAATTCATTTTCTCTCACTTTCTTTATTTTCTGCCTTGATTTTTTTTTAACCATCGTGGTTTCATATGTTGGCTCACCCTTCTCCTTTGGCCAGGGCCATTTTCCATTGCCACATGAAAGTCTCTACCATATTAGTGATTTAGTTATTTCAATACCCAGTAAGGTACTGCCTTAAGGAATTTTATCCACCTTCATAACTCACTAGTAGCCATGGTTCACAAATTCAACCCATGCCCTCAGAATATCTCCTCTATCTCATCCGGCAACATCTTAAATATAATTTTCATCTCAGGTCAGTGGTTCTGACCTATGTCTATGAATAAAACTCATATTATCTATAAACTTTAAAACTATTTAGAAATTTTAAGTGTAACATGTACAGTAATATACGCAAATCTTCAGTGCATAGCTTGTTGAATTTTTACAGATGTATATACCACTGTAATGAACACCAGGAAAAGTTATAGAACATTCGACATATCCAGAGGATTATCTATTGCCCCCTTTCTGTAATCTCCTATGGGTAACCGATATTCTGACTTCCATAACCACAGATCAGTTTTGCCTGTTTGGAGCATCATATAAATGAAAGCACATAATATGTACTCTTTCAGTCTGATTTCTTTCAGTCAATATTGTATCTATATGACCCCTCCATGTCATTGCATTTATCAGTAGTTAGTTCTTTTCCATTGTCACATAGTGTTCCATTATATAGACATTTAAAAAACGAATTTACCTTGTTAATGTTGGTTAGCATTTGGTTTGTTTCCAGTGTTAGGCTATTATAAAGTTGCAAAGAACCTGAGTGTCCATGGTTGTTGTTGTTTTTCTTTTTTAAGATTTTATTTATTTATTAGAGAGAGAGAGAGAGAGAGATCACAAGTAGGCAGAGCAGCAGGCAGAGAGAGAAGGGGAAGCAGGCTTCCCGCTGAGCAGAGAGCCCAATGCGGGGCTCAATCCCAGGACTCTGGGATCATGACCTGAGCTGAAGGCAGAGGCTCAACACACTGAGCCACCCAGGCACCCCGTGTCCATGGTTTTTGATGGATAAAAACATTCCTTTCTGCTGTTCTTTTACCCAAAAGAGAAATCTGAGGATCACTTTAGACTTGCTCAGTACACACTGTCAAATATGTTTCCAAATTGGCTGTGTCCATTCATGAAACCATCCACAATATGAGAGATGAAAGAAATGTAATGTGAGAAATCTAAGAAAAAAAATAAAGTTTTTGCCAAAATTAATATTGTCAGTCTTAATTGTGGGCACATAATTTCTATCAGGGTCAGGAAGTAAATATTTTAGGATTTGTGGACCACATGTGATCTCTGTTACATATGTTTTTAACAACCTTTTAAAATGTAAACTAAGAGGTGCCTGGGTGGCTCAGAAGGTCAAGCATCTGCCTTTGGCTCAGGACATGATCTCCAGATCCTGGGACTGAGCGCCACTTTGTGCTCCCAGCTTTGAAGGGAGCCTTCTTCTACCTCTCCCCCTGCTTGTGCTCTCTCTTTCAAATGAATAATTAATTAATTAATTAAAATAAATAAACTGTAAAATAATTCTAAGTAGACATAAATACAGGCTGGCTGTAGGCCAGATTGGACCTATGAGTCACAGTTTGCCAAACTCTCGTCCTAATAATTAAATTGTGTTCTGGTAAGTATGTAGTGATGATCTCATTTTAGTATTTATTTATTTAATCATTCATTCATTTATCTATTTATTTATAGCACTAATCAATGTTGAATAATTTTTCTTATGTTTTTTATGTATTTGGATGGCTTCTTTTATATCCTTTGTGATGTATCTTTTCTACCCATTTGCCTATTTCAATTTATCTTTTAAAAATTAATTTCCAGAGGTCTTTTTTACATTCTAAGTGAATCTGTTGCTGAATATATATATTCAGAATATTTTCTCCCAGCCTCTGCCTAGCTTTTTACTCTTTTAATGAAGTTTACTTTGTAAGTGTTTACTTTAGTAGCCAGAGATTTTTATATCCAGTTTAGGAAAAAAAATTTTTATCCGAAGCTCAAGAGGATAAACCCCTCTGGTTTTGGTTTTGCTTTGTTTTTACATAATTGCTTGATGATCTCAGTTTTCACTTTTAGGTCTAATAGCCATCTCACCTTAATTCTTGTAGGGGTTGAATTTTTTCCCCATGTAAATGTCTAATAGATTCAACACCACTTATTTATCTTTTTTAAAGATTTAATTTATTTATTTGACAGAGAAGAGAGACAGAGAGAGAGAGGGAACACAAGAAGGGGGAGTGGTGGGGGAGAAGGAGGCTTCCTGCAGAGCAGGGAGCCTGATGTGGGACTCGATCCCAGGACCCTGAGATCATGACCTGAGCTGAAGGCAGACGCTCAGCAACTGAGTCACCCTGGCGCCTCCAACACCACTTATTAAAAATATTGTTCTCAGGGTGACTGGGTGGCTCAGTTGGTTAAGCATCTGCCTTTAGCTGAGGTCATAATCTCAGGGTCCTAGGATTAAGCCCCACATCAAGCTCCCTGCTCAGCAGGGAGTCTGCTTGTCCCTCTCCCTGTGCCCCTAACCCTACTTGTGCTTTCTCTCTCTCTCAAATAAAATCTTTTTAAAAAGTAAAAAGTAAAGATTATTCTCATCCACTAAATTAGAATGGAATCATTCTCATAAGCCAGGTGAATTTATGTACATTGTTTCTACTGGCCTATCTGTTCTGTTCTATTGGTCCAGTATTCTTTCCTTGTACCAATACTAGAATGTCCTAATTACTGTAGCTTCATACTAAGTCTTGATATCCAGTGGAGTAAGTCTTTTATTGTGCTCTTTGTCAAAACTATCCAGGCTATTTTAAGGCTTTTTCATTTTCATATGAGATTTAAGTTACCTTGTCAATCTTCCAAATAAAACATACTGTTTTTTAAATCAAGATTACATTGAATCTATAAACCAGTTAGGTGAGAATTGAAGTTTTAACAATATTCTGACTTCAAGAATATTCCTCCATTTACTTAGGCTGTCTTTAATTGCTTTGTTATGTTTTGTAGTTTTTGTTTAGAAGTATCTTTGTTAGATTTATCCCTATGTGTTTAATTTCCTACAATGCTATTATAAATAGTATTGGTATTTTAAAACTTTATTTCCACATGTTTGTTGCTAGTATATAGAAATACATTTGCTTTTTTCTGAATTTACTCTGTAACAGGGCAGCTGTTTACGTTATTTAGCAACAGTTTCATTGGAATTTTTTTTTACATATCCAGTAATTTTATGGTGACAAATTTATTTCGTCTTCTCTTAATACATTCTTTAACTTCTTGTTCTTGCTTAATTGCACTGATAAAGCTTGGAAAATAATGTTTTCTAACAGAAATGGAGGTAATGGACATTTTTTTCTTTTTCCTGAGTGGAATAGTGGAAAAGTGTTCAATATTTCAACATTAAGAATGATGTTTGTTAGTTGTAGATTTCGTGAAACACCTCTTATCAGATTTTTTAAAAAGATTTTATTTATTTATTTATTTATTTATTTATTTGACAGAGAGAGAAGGAGAACACAAGCAAGGGGAGTAACAGGCAGAGGTAGAAGCAGACTCCCCATGGAGCAAGGAGCCTGATGTGGGGCTTGACCACTGAGTACATTAGCTGTGGGCTTGTTACCTATGGTCTTTATTATATTGAGATACATTCCTTCTCTACACAATTTGTTGAGAGTTTTTATCATGAAAGAATGTTGAATTCTGTAAAATGCTTTTTCTGCATTTTTTCTTTTATCTCTATTGGGATGATCATACGATTTTTACCTTTCATTCTATTAATGTGTCATAATACACTAATTAATTTGCATATGTTAAAGTATTTTTGCATACCAAGGATAAACCCTATATGATCATGGTGTGTGTTCCTTTTATTGTGCTGTTGACTTTAGTTTGCTAGTATATTGTTGAGGATTTTTTCATATATATTCATCAAAGCTATTGATCTGTAGTTTTCTTTTCCTGTAATGTTCTTATATGGCTTTGGTATCAAGGTAATGCTAGCCTCATAACATAAGTTTGGAAGTGGTCCTCCTTTCAAGTTTTTGGAAGCAATTGAAAAAGATTGGGAGGGTAAAAACAATACAAGAACAAAAAGTCTAGCTTGTCTGTTATAAATACTGCTATTTGATCTTTTTTCGACACTCATTTTTGTGAATAATGTTTCTCCACCCCCTCACTTTGTATCTGCTGGTGTCTTTATGTCTAAAATGAGTCCCTTATAGGCAGCACATAGATGGGCCTTGTTTTTTTAATCCATTCTGACACCATATGTCTTTTGAGTGTTTAGTCCATTTACATTCAGAGTAATTATCGATAGGTATGTATTTATTGCCATTTTATTACTTGTTTTGTCATTGTTTCTGGAGATTTTTCCTGATCCTTTCTTGTCTTTGTCACTTCAGCTCTCTCCTTTCCACTCAAAGAGACCCCTTTAATATTTCTTGCAGGGCTAGTTTAGTGGTCACAAACTCCTTTAGTTCCTGTTTTTCTGGGAAACACTTTTATCTTTCCTTCTATTCTGAATGATAGCCTTGCTGGATAAAGGATTCTTGGATGCAAATTTTTCCCATTCAGCATTTTGAATAATATATCATGCCACTCCCTTCTGGCTTGTCAAGTTTCTGTTGGGAAATCTCCAGCTAGCTTTATGAGTTTCCCTTGTAAGTTAAGGACTTCTTTCGTTTTGCTGCTTTCAAGAGTTTTCAGTATCATTTAGTTTTGTAAATGTAATTACAATATGTCTTGGTGTGGAACTGCTTCCGTTGATTTTGATTGGAGCTCTCTGTGCCTCCTGGATCTGGATGTCTGTTTTATTCTTCTTTTTCTGTTGTTTTGGGTCCCTTCTGTGTCCCTTGCAACTTCATATAATTTTATAAGCAGTTTGTCAATTTCTAAAAAATAAGGCATCTAGGATTTTTATAAGAATTGCATTAAATATGTAAAAAAATTTGTAATTTTCATCTTAACAATATTAAGTCTTCCAATTCATAAACACTGGATATCTTTCCATGTATTTAAAATTCCTTATATTCTTTAATTTCTTTAATTAAATTTTTTGCAGTTTTCAATGTACCAGTCTTATATTTCTTTTATTAAATTTATTCCTAAATATTATATTATTTTAAAATGTTAATGAAATTGGGATTGTTTTATTTTATTTACAAAGTGTCCATTGCTATTATATACCACTTCAAATGATTAGTTTATATAGATCATAATTTGAGATAATAATTTGAAGTCCTGAAGTTTTGCCAAAATCTCATTTTCTAGTACAAGATCATGTAATGGTCAAATAAAGATGGTCTTCTCTTAAAATCTGAATGCCTTGCATTTCTTTTTCTTACCTAAATGCTTTACTTAAAACCTCTGATATAATATTAATAGAAGTAGTAAAAAGCATACTTGTGTTGTTCTGATCTTATGAGAAAAGTTTTCAGTTTTTCAGAATGAGGTATGATGTAAGCTATAGACGGTTTGTAAGTGTTCTAAGGTTAAGGAGTTCCTCTTTTATATCTTATATGTTGACTGTTTTATTATGAAAATGCATTGAATTTCTGTCTTTTAATTTATTAATATGGTATGTTGTATTAATTGATTTTCATATGCTGACACAACCTTGCATTCCTTGGGTAAATCCCACTTGGTCATGATATATAATAATTTCTATATATTATTGGACTTAGTTGACTAGTATGTTGCTGAGAATTTTTGTACCTATATTAGAAAAAGTATGTATTTGTGGGTTTCTTCTTGTATGAGCTCTTTGTCTGTTTTTAGTATCAGGATAATCCTGACCTCATAAAATTAGGTGGGAAATTATCTTTCCTTCTATTTTTTTGGAAGAGTGTTTGAATGATTGGTGTTAATTCTTCTCTAGACATTTGATAAAAATAACCAATGAAGTCATTTGGGCCTGGGTGTACTTAGACAGAAGGTTTTTTTTTTTTAATGTTTTTATTTAAATTCCAGTTAGTTAACATACAGTGTTATATTACTTAGAGGTGTACAGTCTAGTGACTCAACACCCAGTGCTCATCACAATAAGTGGCCTCCTTAATCCCCATTACCTCTTTCACCCTTTACCCTGCCCACCTCCCTTCTGATAACCATCAATTTGTTCTCTATACTTAAGAGTCTGTTTCTTGGTTTTTCTCTCTCTTACCCACCATGTTTGTTTATTTTGTTTCTTAAATTCCACATATGAGTAAAATCATATGGTATTTGTCTTTCTCTAACTTATTTCACTTAGCATAATATTCTCTAGTGAGAAGGTTTTTTTTTTTTTTAATGACAGATTGGACCTCTTTACCTGTTACAGGTTTATTCAGATTTCCTTCTTTCCGTCCTTCCTTCTTTCTTTCCTTCCTCCCTTCTTCTTTCTTTCCTTCCTTCCTTCCTTTCTTTTGTGAGTTAGTTTTGATAGCTTGTGTGTTTCTAGGGATTTGCACATTCCTGTAGATTTTCGAATTGGTTGGCATAGAATTAATTCTAGTATTTTCTTATAATCCATTTTATTTCTAGCATGTCCTTCTTTTATTCATGTTTTGTGATAATTTTTATCTTTTCTTTTTATTCTGGTAAGTCTAATTAAAGTTTATCAGTGTTGGAGATCTTTCCAAAGAACCAATTTTTGTCATTTTCCATTTCATCCTGAAGGTATCTGGCATTTCCCATAGGGCATGTTTGCTAGCAACAAATTCTCCCAGCTTTTATGTAGCTGGAAACATCTAATTTCTCCATCATTTTTAAGGAATAGTTTTTCTGGATATAGTATTATTGGTTGGCAATATTTTTATTTCGTGATTTTGAATGTCATCCAAACATCTGGACTCCATGGATTTTGTTGAGAAATGAGACTTATTGAAGATTCCCCATATTTGATGAGTTCCTTCTCTTTTGCTGCTATCAAGATTCTCTCATTGCCTTTGGATTTTGACAATTTGATTGTAATATTTCTTGGTATAGCTCTCTTTAGGTTTAGTATACTGGAAATTCATGGAACTTCTTAGATGTGTAGGTGAATGTTTTTCTTCAAATTTGAGGATTATTTTACCATCATTTCTTCAAATATTCTTTCTATGCCTTTCTGTCTCACTTGTTTGGGGAACACTCATTTTTCATATGTTGGTACACTTGGTGGTGTTTCATGGGTTTATGAAGCTCTCCTCCTTTCCTTCATTCTTCATTCTTTCAGTTCTTCGGAATGTATTATCTCACTTGACCTAGCTTCATGTTTACTGATTCTTTCTTCTGCCAGTTCAAATTTATTTTTGAGCTTCTCTAGTTAATGTTTCTTTTAGTTATTGTAATTTGAAGTCCAGAATTTCTACTAAAACTACTTTGTAATGTCTATGTCTTTATTGATAATGTCTATTTGATGAGAAATTATGCTCATATTTTCTTTCAGTTCTTTTCACAAAGCATCCTTTATTTCTTTGAACATAGTTAAAATATCTTAAGGTCTTTATCTAATAAGTTTACTGTTTGTGGTTTCTTAAGAAATAGTTTCTTTTGATTGTTTTTTCTTTCCTTGTATGGGCCATTATGTTTTTGTGCATGCATCACAATTTTTTGTTGCAATCTATACATTTTAAATAATATAACAACTTCAGCAATCTGTTTCTTCCCACTCCCAGGAGTTTGATGTTCTTGCTGTTTGTAATTGCTGCTGATTTTTCCACTTGTCACTTTCCTAAAATAATTCTGTAAAGTTTGTATTCTTTGTTGGGTATGATCATTGAAATTTCTACTAAGTTAGCTGAGTGATCAGCTAATAATTTGAGAGGGATTTCCCTAAATACCTGGACCACTGTCTCTCAGTCTTTATCAGCAGTATTGTGTGCATGTCAGAATATGCCTTCAATGCTCAGTCTGGCAGTTTGCAACTCTCCCTTAGCCTTCAATTGCTGCTTGCATAGAGCTTCAAAGTGATCCTTAGATGAGCACTTAAGTCCTCCTTAGATTTTCTCTGAGCTACACACACATCCACAAACATACCCATGCACATGGTCTTCTAGATTCCCAGGACTATTTTGTAGCTTTTTAAATACCCCTGTGAACATGGCTTTTCCTTGTAAATATTTTTTGCTCAGCATGCTTTTTTACACCCACCTGTTATCACCACCTCAAGCAACTACAATGCTTCACAATTGTCACTGATTTGTTTTTATAAATGACCCCCAGAGAAAGGCTGTTTGCAATGGATGAGTGCTAAGTCAGGTCAAATATAACAAACCCTAGATGTGGGATTTTCCAGGGAATGGCCAAAGAGGTTAAAAAATAATTACCTGGGATAGGGTTTGGAAGATTTCCAACCCTGCTCTGGCCTCTAAAGTGTTGGCTAGGCTGCTAGTCTTCAGTAGGATTACAGGACTTTTGTTTCCCAAGACTACAACAGAATTTGGGGGAAGGGAATGAGAATAAAGCAAATTTAAATGCAACAAAACACTGTTTTTATGGAATTAGAGGTTTTTTCTTGAATAAATGCTCCCCAAATTATTTCAAGCCTTTGGTTGATTTCTGGAGTTCTGAAAAGTTGATTTGACAATATTTCCAGCTTTCTTGTTGTTTTCACAGAGAAGACCATTTTCTGATGTCCTTATTCCACCATTTCCACTGATGTCACCTCCAGTTATACAATCATCCTTTACTTTAATCTCTGTCTTTATAATTAAGCTGTATTTCTTATACTTAAAATATAGATAAATCTTATCTATTTAGCCAATCTTATAATCTCTCATTTATATCTTTTTAAATGGGCTTACTGATATGGTTGTGTTTAAATCTAACCTTTTGTTATTCAGTATTTGTTTTATTTTTCATATTCTACCTTTTTTCAATATACCATGATTTCTGAGCCCCCTATTAACTCTTTCATATTCTGATCATCAGATACTGCTTCAATATTTACTTTTTATTGTGTGCCCACTATTGTGGATACTACATTATAAAGACCCTTACTTGTGTAACTTTTTCTCATAACTGTTAAATTTTTTTCAAACTGAAAATCAAATTATCAGCACATCACCTGGATACTGTATCAGACTTTGGGGAAAATGCTGTTTTACTTTATTCTTACCCCTAGAGATTATTCCTTACTCCTAAGATATGGCTTTACTGCAGTCTCAACTAAAGGCCTTAAATATTTACCACAAGCAGTCCACTGTTCTTGTGCAATCTCTAAAATCTCAGCTGAGACTTCCAGTCTTCCAATGTCTGTTATATGCCAGTCAACCAAAAGGTTCACCCAGGTCATTTGCATCTCAGGGCAAAGACATAAGAAATTTTATGTAAATTTTAATGAAACATCTGTGTGCCCTTCCTCTGTGTCATGAACACCCAAGTTTAAGTCATCTTTCAGCGCTGAAATATGATTTCTGTCTCAAATTCCCAGCATAAGTGCCACTCTTTGACTGGGCTCTATTTTCTTAAAATGGTGTCAAAATTGCTCATCAGGAGAAAGCTCATGTGAACGTGGGTTCAAATATGTGCTTCCCTTTTCCTACAGATTATAGATCTGCTGTTTATCCAACGAATGGAAATAATTGTGTAATATATTTGGTGCAGATTAATTTTCTCCTTTTTGTTGTTAAAACATAGTGTCCATACAATAAAATCTATAGATTTTTATGTATAGAGGTTGATGAGTAGGGAAAAATGATAATTTCCATGGAACCACCAGAAAAAAATCAGGATTTAAAATAATTCTACACTCAGTAATTGCCCTCATTCACTTTCCAGGCAACACACCTGCAATGAAGTAACCATTGTTCTGATCTTTGTCACTAACATTTAGTTTTACATATTCCAGTTATTCAAATAAAAGGAAATATACATTGCATTCTCTTGTGTCTTTCATCTTTTCTTCAATATGATTTTGAGATACATCCATGTTGTTACATTTACTTTTTATTTCTAAGTAACTATCATTGCGTGACTATACTAGCATTTGTTTATTGAATTACCTCTGGCTGGATGTTTGCATTCTTTTCAGTTTGGGACTATCAGAAATAAAATTGGTATAACTAGTCTTGTGCAAAGTGTATTTTAGATTATATGTTTTTATTTCTCTTAGATAAATACTAAAAAGTGGGATAGCTGGGTCAAAACAAAGATGTAGGTTTATCTTTATAAAAAACTACCAAACCATTTTTCAAAGTGGCAGTAGTATTTTCAATTCCCACGAACAAATTTTGTTGAGTTCTACTTAATCCTCAACCTCAATACCACTTGATACTGTCAGTCTTAAATTTTTTGAGCTAATTTTAGACTCCCTTTACATCACTCATCCTACTTTCCTGAATGTAAACATTTGTATGCTTATAGTACAATTATAACAGGAAATTAACATGTGGTACAGTATTATCAGCTAAAGTACATATTTTATTCAAATTTTACAAAATTATCACCTAATGTCCATTATTTCCTTCTACAACTTATCCAGGATCCCACATTGTATTTAAGTGGACTGAGTAACTGTAACTGCATCCAATGAATTCTGATAATTCTTTTTTCTCATATTTATCCAATTCCAAATATTTTCTGCTTTTCTTTGTTATAGCTTCTTTGATCTATAGGTTATTTAAAGATGTAACATTTAATTTCCAAATACATGGAAATTTTCCAACTATCTTTTTTTTTTAAGATTTTTATTTATTTATTTGACAGACAGAGATCACAAGTATGCAGAGAGGCAGGCAGAGAGTGAGAAAGAGGAGGAAGCAGGCTCCCCACTGAGCAGAGGGCCCGATGTGGGGCTGGATCCCAGCACCCTGGGATCATGACCTGAGCTGAAGGCAGAGGCTTTAACCCACTGAGCCACCCAGGCACCCCTCCACTATCTTTTTTTTTCCCACTTATCTTTAAGATAAATAGATTTAAGAGAAACATTTATTTCTCTTTGAAAACTTTCTTCTCTGTAATTACACACTATTTTCTCAATCTTTTATCTTTATTTTAAATTTTATTTAAAATTTTAAATGTAAGTCAAAGATCTTGATTGGATAATAATTACAATGCACTTGAAAATATATGAGACAAAATCTTTTTTAAAAACTGGGGGCACCTGGCGGGCTCAGTCATTAAGCATCTGCCTTGGCTCAAGTCAGGACCCCAGGGTCAGCCTCCCTGCTCAGCCGGAAGCCTACTTCTCTCTCTCCCACTCCCCCACTTTTGTTCTCTCTCTCACTGTGTCTCTCTGTCAAATACATAAATAAAATCTTTAAGAAAAAAAAGAAAATATATGGGTTATTTTTAGGCATTTTTTAGTTCATTAACAACATAATTCTACAGTGATAGGAAAATACTCTGTATGATTTCAACTTCTTTGGATCGTGAAACTTTTTGAGTCTTATTTTGTGTGCCTGGGTATGTTCCAGTGTTCCTTGTTAATAGTCTGTGGTATCTTGGATAGAATTTGAATCCTGCTGTTGTGTAAAACATTGCATAAATCTTAATTATGCTTAATTGGTTCATAGTTCTATTTAGGTCTACTCTATCCTTGCTATTCTGTGTACTCATTCTATTAATTTCTAAGCTTGATATTGAAATTTCAACTATACATCTTTTTTTTCTTTTTTTTTAATTTTTTATTTTTTTATAAACATATATTTTTATCCCCGGGTACAGGTCTGTGAATCGCCAGGTTTACACACTTCACAGCACTCACCATAGCACATACCCTCCCCAATGTCCATAACCCCACCCCC
>NW_019154164.1:829904-945936 GCF_002288905.1 Enhydra lutris kenyoni | reverse complement strand
CCCCTCCCCCCAGCAACCCTCAGTTTGTTTTGTGAGATTAAGAGTCACTTATGGTTTGTCTCCCTCCCAATCCAACTATACATCTTAATTTAACTTTTTCTCCTTTAAATTCTGTTGGATTTCACTCAATGTATTTTGGACCTGTGTTATTACATGCATAGTTTTAAATTATATTCTCAATTACTATATCATCCTGGAATATTTTTAATAATATTTTTAATTATTATATCATCTATAGTTACGTTATCTCTTTTTCTCCAATAATCATATTAAGTATATATTACCTGAAATATGCATCCACTATAATGTTTTATGCATATCTTTTCTTGTAACATATCTTTCAATTCTTATCTTTCAACCTGTGTTTTTGTAATTAAAATATCTTGTGTAAGCAGCAACAAATTTATCTCTCTTTTTAAAACTTTTTACCCAATTTGATGATCTCTGTCTTTTGATTAGAGTGTTTACTTGATTAGCATTTAATGTGACTATTAAGATTATTAAATTCATTTTTATATTTATTTTCAATTTATCTCATTTATCTTCTATTTTATTGTTCCTTTGTTCTTTCTTTTCTGCTTTTTTCTTTATCGTGATATAATTAATATGCCATAAAAACATACAATTTAAAAATGTACAAGTTAGTAGTTTTTAGTGTATTCTCAAGATTATACACCATCACCACTATTTAATTACAAAACATTTTATGACATCAAAAAAAGTATCTAAGTCATTCCCCATTCCTTCTTTTCTCCAGACCCTAAAAATCACTAATCTAATTTTTGTTTCTATAGATTTGCCTAATCAGGATATTTCTTATAAATGAAGTCATATAATATGGGGCCTTTTCTATCTGCTTTCCTTCAAATATGGTATTTTCACTTCTTCCATGTTGTAGCATATATCAGCACAGCTGAACCTTGAGCAACACAAGGGTTGAGGGTGCCAAACCTCTGTGCACTTGAAAATCCACATATAATTTTGTCACCCCAAAAACTTAACTACTAATAGCTTACTGTTGACCAGAGTCCTTTCTAATCACATTAAACAGTCAATAAACATATACTTTGTGTGTTATGCATATTATATACCATATTCTTATAATAAGAAAAGTAAAGAAAAAGAAAATGTTATTAAGGAGACCATGAAGAAAAGAAAATGTTATTAAGGGAATCATGAAGAAGAGAAAATACATTTATAGTACTGTAGTGTATTTATTGGGAAAAAATCCATGCAGTTCAGTGTCGTTCAAAGGTCAACTGTACATCATTTACTTTTTTCTGTTTGTTTTTAGCAGTTTATTAAGATATAATTCAGCCATAATACAATTCACCAATTTACAATTCAATGCTTTTTAGTATCTATGAAAAATTCAATGTTTTTTCATGTCCATGAAAAACAGATATGTGCAACTGGTTCCACCTTTAGTTCTCAAACATTTTCATCACCACAAGGAGAAACCCTATAGCTATCAGCACTCCTAGCTACCCAACCTCACCATGCCTAGACAAGACCTAATCTATTATCTGTCTCTATGGTTTTGCCTATTCTGGCAATAGGTGGGATCTCATGCAGTTGTGATCATATATTATGTGGTCTTATATAATTGGCTTTTTCACTTGGTAACGACTTTAAGTTTCATCCATATTGTAGCATGTATCTATAATTCCCTTTTTATGCCTGAATAAGATCTCATTGTTGGATATACCACTATTTATTCTTTCATTCTTCTGCTGATGTGCATTTGGATTGTTTCCAGTTTTTTCTTATCATGAATAATGCTACTATGAATAATAATGGAACTTTTTTTAATAACTGTTTTTAACTCTCTTGGGTACATTAACTATAGAATTCCTGGGTCATATTTTAACTGCCAAATTGTTGTTCAAAGGTGATACGTCATTTTAAATTCCCATCAATCATATAGGAGATTTCCAACGTCTTCATATCATTACCAACATTTTTGTTGTCTATATTTATAATTATACCCATCCTAGTGTGTGTAAAGTGGTATTTTCATTGTGGTTTTGATTTGCATCTCCCTACTAGGAAATGAAGTTAAACATAGTTACATGTGTATATAGGCCACTTGTATATATTTTTCTAAGAAATATATGTTCATGTTCTTCGCCTAACTTTAGACTCATAATTACATTCCACTCATCTGTATGTCTATTCTTCTGTCAGACCACATGGTCTTGATTACCATCTTTGTAGAAAGTTTCAAAATCAAGAAGTATGAATTCTCCTTCTTTTTTGATCTATCTCAAGATTATTTTGGCTATTCTGAATGCTTTGTAATTTCACATGAATTTTAGAATTGGCTTGTCAATTTCTAAAAAAGTCAGCTGGGATGGTGACAAGAATTGTGTTAATCTTTTAGGTCACTTTGGGGAGTATTGCCATGTTAACAATTTTAAATCTTCTCATCCATGGACATGAGCTTTTTTTCCCATTCCTTAAAAAAAATTTTTCATTTTTCTTTCAACAATGTTTTGTAGTTTTCAATTTAAAAGTTTTTTATTTCTTTTGTTAAATTTCTTTCTAAGTACTTTATTCTTTTCAAAGCTGTTGTAAGTTGAACTGCTTTCTTAATTTCATTTATTGGATTGTTCCTTGCTAGTGTATAGAAATATAATTAGATTTTGTGTATTGATCTTGTATCATGCAATCTTATTAAGTCATTTATACAGTTGTACCAATTTATTACTGGAAGAGGGCACGTATTGCATGGAGCACTAGGTGAGGTGCATAAACAGTGAATCTTGGAACACTGAAAAAATAAAATTAAATTTAAAAAAAAGAATTTTATATATACAAGATCATGTCATCTGCAAAGATAGTTTTAACTCCTTGATTTCCAATCTGGATGCTTTTAACTTCATTTTCTTGTCCAATTTCCCTCTCTAGAAACTATACTACAACATTAAATAGAAGTGACCAGAGTAGACAGCCTTCTTTTGTTTCTGATCCTAGGATGAAAGAAATAGTTCGTTCACCTTTAGGACCATGATATCTGTGGGTTTTTCATAGCATACCTTAGAGATATTGCAGGTTTGGCTCCAGACCACCAACATAAAGCAAGTCAAATTATTTTTTTAGTTTCACAGTGCATGTAAAAGTTATATTTACATTATACTGTAGCCTATTAAGTGTGCAATAGTACTATGTTTAAAGAATAATGTGCAAGCCTTAATTAAAAATAAGTTATTGCCAGAAATGCTAATCATCATCTAAGCTCTTAGTGAGTTGTAATATTTTTTGCTGCGAGAGGATCTCACCTTGGTGTTGATGACTGCTGAATAATCAGTGTGGTGACTGTTGAAGTTAGAGTGGTTGTGGCAGCTTCTTAAAATAAGATGATGAATTTTACGGCATCAATTGACTTTCATGAATGATTTTTTCTGCAGCATGTGGTGCTATTTGATAACATTCTACACACAGTAGGACTTCTCAAAATTAGAGTCAATCTTCTCAAAACCTGGCTGCTGCTTTCTCAAAGAAGCTGATACAACGTTCTAAAATCCTGCTGTCATTTCAACAATCTTCCCAGTGTTTTCACCAAAAGTAGATTCATCTCAAGAAACCACTTTCCTTGCTCATCCATATGAAGCAACTCCTCATTCACTGAAAGTTTTATCATACGATCGCAGCAATTTAGTCACATCCCAAGGCTCCACTTCTAATTCTAGTTCTTTTGCTATTTCCACTACATCTGCAATTACTTCCTCTACTGAAGTCTTGAACCCTCAGAATCATCCATAAGGGTTAGAATCAACTTCTTCCAAATTCCTGTTAATGTTGATATTTGGACTTATTCCCATGAATCACAAATGTTCTTAATGACATCCAGAAGAGTGAATCCTTTTCTGAATGTTTTTTCTTAAGTTTTTATTTTAATTGTAGTTAGTTAACATATAGTGTAATATTGATTTAAGGAGTAAAATTTAGCAATTCATCACTTACATATAACACCCAGTGCTCATCACAAGTGCCCTCCTTAATTTCCATCACCCATTTAGCCCATCCCCAGCCCACCTCCCCTCCAGGAACCTTCAGTTTGTTCTCTAATGTTAAGAGTCTCTTATGGTTGGCCTCCTTCTCTTTGTTTTCCTTTCCCCTATGTTTATCTGTTTTGTTTCTTAAATTCCACAAATGATTGAAATCATATGGTATTCCTTCTCTGACTGACTTATTTTGCTCAACATAGTACACTCTAGATCCATTCACATCATTGAAATGAAAAGATTTTATATTTTTAATTTTTTTTTAAGATTTTATTTACTAATTTAGAGAGAGAGAAATCATGTGCGTGAGTACGGGGAGAGGCAAAGGGGGAGGAAGAGGGACAAGGAGACTCTACACAGAGCACAGAGCCCAAGTGCTCAATCCCATGACCCTGAGATCATGACCAAAAATCAAGAGTTGGATGCTTAACCAACCGAGCCACCCAGTGGCTGAGCCCCAAGATTTCATTCTTCTTGATGGTTGAGTAATATTCCATTATATATATACACTACATCTTCTTTATCCATTCATCGGCTGGTGGACACTTGGGCTCTTTCCATAATTTGGCTATTATTGATAATGTTACTATAAACATCAGGGTGCATGTACCCCTTCAAATCAGTATTTTTGTATCATTTGGGTAAATATGTAATAATGTAATTGCTGGGTCATAAAGTAATTCTGTTTTTAACTGTTTGAGGAGCCTCCATACTGTTTTCCAGAATGGCTGCATCAGTTTGCATAGAAATTGCTGGCTCTGATCTCTTCTGGAATTTTTATGGTTTCAGGTCTCACATTTAAGTCTTCCATTCATTTGGAGTTTACTTTTGTGTACGGCATTAAGAAAGTAGTCTAGTTTCATTCTTTTGCATATAGCTGTCTGGTCCACCTAACACCATTGGTTGAAGAGGCTGTCTTTTGCCCATTGCATATTCTTGCCTCCTTTGTCATTGATTAATTGACCATAAAATCATGATTTTATTTTGAGGTTCTCTATTCTGTTCCATTGTCTATTTCTGTGCCAGTGCCATACTGTTTTGATGACTATAGCTTGGTTGTATATCATGAAATCTGGAATTATGATACCTTTAGTTTTGCTATTGCTTTGGCTATTTGGAATCTTTTGGTTCCATACAAATTTTAAGATTATTTTTTCTAGTTCTGAGGAAAATACTGTTGGAATTTTGATGAGGGTTACATCAAATCTGTAGATTGCTTTGGATAGTATGGATATTTTAACAATACTGGTTTTTCCAGTCTATGAGCATGGAATATCTTTTTGTTTGTGTCATCTTTAATTTCTTTCATCAATGCTTTATATTTTTTAGTATATGAATCTTTCACCTCTATGATTAAGTTTATTCCTTTATATTTTATTCTTTTGGGGACAATTGTAAATGGTATTGTTTTCTTAATTTCTCTTCCTGCTACTTTATTCTTAATGTATAGAAATGCAATGGATTTCTATATATTGGTTTTGTATCCTGCAATCTTACTGAATTCATTTATCAGTTCTAGTGGGGTTTTTTTGGGGTTTTTTTTTGGTGGAATCTTTAGAGTTTTCTCTATATAGTATCATGTCATCTCCAAACAGTGAAAGTTTTACATCTTATAAATTCAAGTGACTTTTATCTCTTTTTCGTATGTGATTACTGTGGCTAGGATTTCCAGTACTATGTTGAATGAAAATGGTGAGAGCAGACACCCTTGTCTTGTTCCTGGTCTTGGAAGAATTCTTCCCCATTGAATATGATGTTCACTGTGGGTTTTTCATATATGGCCTTTATTATGTTGATGTATGTTCCCTCCAAACCTACTTTGTTGAGGATTTCTTATTATAACTCAATGTTGTACTTTGCCAGATGTTTTTCTGTATCTATTGAAATGATCATGTGGTTTTTATCCTTTCTTGTATTAATGTGATATATCATATTGATTGACTTGCAAATATTAAATCATCTTGCATGCCAGGAATAAACCCCATCTGGTTGTGGTGAATGATTTTTTTAATGTATTGTTGGATTTGGTCTCCTAGTATTTTTTGAGGATTTTTGCATCTTTGTTCATCAATGATATTGGCCTGTAGTTTTCTTTTTTCTTTTCTTTTCTTATTTTTTTTTTCTGTAGTCTTTATCTGTTCTGTTATCAGGGTAATGCTGGCCTCATATGATGGATTTGGATGTTTTCCTTCTACTTCTTTGAATAGTTTGAGAAAAATAGATATTAATTCTTGTTTAAATGTTTGGTAGAATTCACCTGTGAAGCCTGTTTCTTGAGAGTTTCTCAATTACTGATTCAATTTCCTTCCTAGTAACAGGCTGTTCAAATTTTCTATTTTTCCTGATTCACTTTTGGGAGGTTATATGTTTCTAGGAATTTATCCATTTCTTCTAGATTGTACAATTTGTTGGCATATCATTTATAATATTCTTGTGTAATCCTGTGTATTTCTGTGGTGTTGGTTGTTTTTTCTCCTCCTTCATTTCTGATTTTGTTTATTTGAGTTCTTCTTTTTTTTTTTGATGAGTCTGACTAAAGGCTTATCAATTTTGTTGATCTTTTCAAAGAACCAGCTCCTGCTTTTGTTGATCTGTTCCATTGTTTTTTAGTCTCTATTTTGTTTACTTCTGCCCTTATCTTTTTTTATTTCTTTCCTTCTACTCGTTTGGGGTTTTATTTGTTTTTTCTAGCTTCTTTAGGTATAAGGTTAGGTTATTTGAGATTTTTCATGCTTCTTGAGGTACACTTGTACTGCTGTAAACTTCCCTCTTAGAACTGCTTTTGTTGCGTCCCAAAGACTTTAGAACATTGTATTTTCATTTATCTTCATATATTTTTTTATTTCTTTCTTGATTTTTTAAATGACCCATTAATTGCTTAGTAGCATGTTACTTAACCTACATATATTTGTGTGCTTTCCCAATTTTTTTCTTGCGATTTCTAGTTTCATAGCATTGTGGTCAGAAAGATGCACAGTATGACTTAAATCTTTTTGAGTTTATTGAGATTTGTTTTATGGCCTAACACGTGGTCTGTTCTGGATAATGTTCCATGTGCCCTTGAAAAGAATGTGTATTTTGCTGTTGTAGGATGGAATGTTCTGAAAATATCTGTTGGATTAATCTCATCCAAAATGTTATTCAAATCCTGTTTACTTGTTGATTTTCTATTTGGATTGTCTAACCAATCATGTAAGTGCTGTGATAAAGTCCCCTAATATTATTGTATTACTATCAATTATTTCCTTTTCCTACTACTACTGTATTACTATTGATTACTTCCTTTATGCTTATTATTAGGTATTTTATGTATTTGCATGTTCCCATATTGCATGTGTGAATATTTACAATCGTTATAGCTTCTTTTTTAAAATTTGATTTTTTTTTCAGTGTTCCAAGATTCATTCTTTATGCACCACATCCAGTGCTCCATGGAATACATGCCCTCCTTAATACCCACCACCAGGCTCACCCAATAGCTTCTTTTTTTTTTTTTAATTTTTTTTAAATTTTATTTTTTATAAACATATAATATATTTTTATCCCCAGGGGTACAGGTCTGTGAATCGCCAGGTTTACACACTTCACAGCACTCACCATAGCACACACCCTCCCTAATGTCCATAATCCCACCCCCCCAACTCCCCTCCCCCCATTAACCCTCAGTTTGTTTTGTGAGATTAAGAGTCACTTATGGTTTGTCTCCCTCCCAATCCCATCTTGTTTCATTTACTCTTCTCCTACCCCCTTAACCCCCCATGTTGCATCTCCTCTCCCTCATATCAGGGAGATCATATGATAGTTGTCTTTCTCCGATTGACTTATTTCGCTAAGCATGATACCCTCTAGTTCCATCCACGTCGTCGCAAATGGCAAGATTTCTTTTGATGGCTGCATAGTATTCCACTGTGTATATATACCACATCTTCTTTATCCATTCGTCTGTTGATGGACATCTAGGTTCTTTCCATAGTTTGGCTATTGTAGACATTGCTGCTATAAACATTCAGGTGCACGTGCCCCTTCGGATCACTACGTTTGTATCTTTAGGGTAAATACCCAGCAGTGCAATTGCTGGGTCATAGGGTAGTTCTATTTTCAACATTTTGAGGAACCTCCATGCTGTTTTCCAGAGTGGTTGCACCAGCTTGCATTCCCACCAACAGTGTAGGAGGGTTCCCCTTTCTCCGCATCCTCGCCAGCATCTGTCATTTCCTGACTTGTTAATTTTAGCCATTCTGACTGGTGTGAGGTGGTATCTCATTGTGGTTTTGATTTGTATTTCCCTGATGCCGAGTGATGTGGAGCACTTTTTCATGTGTCTGTTGGCCATCTGGATGTCTTCTTTGCAGAAATGTCTGTTCATGTCCTCTGCCCATTTCTTGATTGGATTATTTGTTCTTTGGGTGTTGAGTTTGCTAAGTTCTTTGTAGATTTTGGACACTAGCCCTTTATCCGATATGTCATTTGCAGATATCTTCTCCCATTCTGTCAGTTGTCTTTTGGTTTTGTTAACTGTTTCCTTTGCTGTGCAAAAGCTTTTGATCTTGATGAAATCCCAATAGTTCATTTTTGCCCTTGCTTCCCTTGCCTTTGGCGATGTTCCTAGGAAGATGTTGCTGCGGCTGAGGTCGAAGAGGTTGCTGCCTGTGTTCTCCTCAAGGATTTTGATGGATTCCTTTCTCACATTGAGATCCTTCATCCATTTTGAGTCTATTTTCGTGTGTGGTGTAAGGAAATGATCCAATTTCATTTTTCTGCATGTGGCTGTCCAATTTTCCCAACACCATTTGTTGAAGAGGCTGTCTTTTTTCCGTTGGATATTCTTTCCTGCTTTGTCGAAGATGAGTTGACCATAGAGTTGAGGGTCTATTTCTGGGCTCTCTATTCTGTTCCATTGATCTATGTGTCTGTTTTTGTGCCAGTACCATGCTGTCTTGATGATGACAGCTTTGTAATAGAGCTTGAAGTCCGGAATTGTGATGCCACCAACTTTGGCTTTCTTTTTCAATATTGCTTTGGCTATTCGAGGTCTTTTCTGGTTCCATATAAATTTTAGGGTTATTTGTTCCATTTCTTTGAAAAAAATGGATGGTACTTTGATAGGAATTGCATTAAATGTGTAGATTGCTTTAGGTAGCATAGACATTTTCACAATATTTATTCTTCCAATCCAGGAGCATGGAACATTTTTCCATTTCTTTGTGTCTTCCTCAATTTCTTTCATGAGTACTTTATAGTTTTCTGTGTATAGATTCTTAGTCTCTTTGGTTAGATTTATTCCTAGGTATCTTATAGTTTTGGGTGCAATTGTAAATGGGATGGACTCCTTAATTTCTCTTTCTTCTGTCTTGTTGTTGGTGTACAGAAATGCAACTGATTTCTGTGCATTGATTTTATATCCTGACACTTTACTGAATTCCTGTACAAGTTCTAGCAGTTTTGGAGTGGAGTCTTTTGGGTTTTCCACATATAGTATCATATCATCTGCGAAGAGTGATAGTTTGACTTCTTCTTTGCCGATTTGGATGCCTTTAATTTCCTTTTGTTGTCTGATTGCTGAGGCTAGGACTTCTAGTACTATGTTGAATAGCAGTGGTGATAACGGACATCCCTGCCGTGTTCCTGACCTTAGCGGAAAAGCTTTCAGTTTTTCTCCATTGAGAATGATATTTGCGGTGGGTTTTTCATAGATGGCTTTGATAATATTGAGGTATGTGCCCTCTATCCCTACACTTTGAAGAGTTTTGATCAGGAAGGGATGCTGTCCTTTGTCAAATGCTTTTTTAGCATCTATGGAGAGTATCATATGGTTCTTGTTCTTTCTTTTATTAATGTGTTGTATCACATTGATTGATTTGCGGATGTTGAACCAACCTTGCAGCCCTGGAATAAATCCCACTTGGTCGTGGTGAATAATCCTTTTAATGTACTGTTGAATCCTATTGGCTAGTATTTTGGCGAGAATTTTTGCATCTGTGTTCATCAAGGATATTGGTCTGTAGTTCTCTTTTTTGATGGGATCCTTGTCTGGTTTTGGGATCAAGGTGATGCTGGCCTCATAAAATGAGTTTGGAAGTTTTCCGTCCATTTCTATTTTTTGGAACAGTTTCAGGAGAATAGGAATTAGTTCTTCTTTAAATGTTTGGTAGAATTCCCCCGGGAAGCCATCTGGCCCTGGGCTTTTGTTTGTTTGGAGATTTTTGATGACTGTTTCAATCTCCTTACTGGTTATGGGTCTGTTCAGGCTTTCTATTTCTTCCTGGTTCAGTTGTGGTAGTTTATATGTCTCTAGGAATGCATCCATTTCTTCCAGATTGTCCAATTTGTTGGCGTAGAGTTGCTCATAGTATGTTCTTATAATTGTCTGTATTTCTTTGGTGTTCGTTGTGATCTCTCCTCTTTCATTCATGATTTTATTTATTTGGGTCCTTTCTCTTTTCTTTTTGATAAGTCTGGCCAGGGGTTTATCGATCTTATTAATTCTTTCAAAGAACCAGCTCCTAGTTTCGTTGATTTGTTCTATTGTTTTTTGGGTTTCTATTTCATTGATTTCTGCTCTGATCTTTATGATTTCTCTTCTCCTGCTGGGTTTAGGGTTTCTTTCTTGTTCTTTCTCTAGCTCTTTTAGGTGTAGGGTTAGGTTGTGTAGCTGAGACCTTTCTTGTTTCTTGAGAAAGGCTTGTACCGCTATATATTTTCCTCTCAGGACTGCCTTTGTTGTGTCCCACAGATTTTGAACCGTTGTGTTTTCATTATCATTTGTTTCCATGAATTTTTTCAATTCTTCTTTAATTTCCTGGTTGACCCATTCATTCTTTAGAAGGATGCTGTTTAGTCTCCATGTATTTGGGTTCTTTCCAAATTTCCTCTTGTGATTGAGTTCTAGCTTCAGAGCATTGTGGTCTGAAAATATGCAGGGAATGATTCCAATCTTTTGATAACAGTTGAGACCTGATTTAGGACCGAGAATATGAACTATTCTGGAGAATGTTCCATGTGCACTAAAGAAGAATGTGTATTCTGTTGCTTTGGGATGAAATGTTCTGAATATATCTGTGATGTCCATCTGGTCCAGTGTGTCATTTAAGGCCTTGATTTCCTTGTTGATCTTTTGCTCGGATGATCTGTCCATTTCAGTGAGGGGAGTGTTAAAGTCCCCTACGATTATTGTATTATTGTCGATGTGTTTCTTTGATTTTGTTATTAATTGGTTTATATAGTTGGCTGCTCCCATGTTAGGGGCATAGATATTTAAAATTGTTAGATCTTCTTGTTGGACAGTTCCTTTGAGTATGATATAGTGTCCTTCCTCATCTCTTATTATAGTCTTTGGCTTAAAATCTAATTGATCTGATATAAGGATTGCCACTCCTGCTTTTTTCTGATGTCCATTAGCATGGTAAATTCTTTTCCACCCCCTCACTTTAAATCTGGAGGTGTCTTCAGGTTTAAGATGAGTTTCTTGTAGGCAACATATAGATGGGTTTTGTTTTTTTATCCATTCTGATCCCCTGTGTCTTTTGATTGGGGCATTTAGCCCATTAACATTCAGGGTAAGTATTGAGAGATATGAATTTAGTGCCATTGTATTGCCTGTAAGGTGACTGTTATTGTATATTGTCTCTGTTTCTTTCTGATCTACTACTTCTAGGGTCTCTCTTTGCTTAGAGGACCCCTTTCAATATTTCCTGTAGAGCTGGTTTGGTATTTGCAAATTCTTTCAGTTTTTGTTTGTCCTGGAAGCTTTTAATCTCTCCTTCTATTTTCAATGATAGCCTAGCTGGATATAGTATTCTTGGCTGCATGTTTTTCTCGTTTAGTACTCTGAATATATCATGCCAGCTCTTTCTGGCCTGCCAGGTCTCTGTGGATAAGTCTGCTGCCAATCTAATATTTTTACCATTGTATGTTACAGACTTCTTTTCCCGGGCTGCTTTCAGGATCTTCTCTTTGTCACTAAGACTTGTAAATTTTACTATTAGGTGACGGGGTGTGGACCTATTCTTATTGATTTTGAGGGGGGTTCTCTGAACCTCCTGGATTTTGATGCTTGTTCCCTTTGCCATATTGGGGAAATTCTCTCCAATAATTCTCTCCAATATACCTTCTGCTCCCCTCTCTGTTTCCTCTTCTTCTGGAATCCCAATTATTCTAATGTTGTTTCGTCTTATGGTGTCACTTATCTCTCGAATTCTCCCCTTGTGGTCCAGTAGCTGTTTGTCCCTCTTTTGCTCAGCTTCTTTATTCTCTGTCATTTGGTCTTCTATATCGCTAATTCTTTCTTCTGCCTCATTTATCCTAGCAGTGAGAGCCTCCATTTTTTATTGCACTTCATTAATAGCTTTTTTGATTTCAACTTGGTTAGATTTTAGTTCTTTTATTTCTCTAGAAAGGGCTTTTATATCTCCCGAGAGGGTTTCTCTAATATCTTCCATGCCTTTTTCAAGCCCGCCTAGAACCTTGAGAATCGTCATTCTGAACTCTAGATCTGACATATTACCAATGTCTGTATTGATTAGGTCCCTAGCCTTTGGTACTGCCTCTTGTTCTTTTTTTTGTGGTGAATTTTTCCGCCTTGTCATTTTGTCCAGATAAGAGTAGATGAAGGAGCAAGTAAAATACTAAAAGGGTGGCAACAACCCCAGGAAAATATGCTTTAGCCAAATCAGAAGAGATCCCAAATCGTGAGGGGGGAGAAAGGGGATAAAAGGAGGATCAGAAAGAAGAAAAAAAAAAAAAAAAAAAAACAATTAAAAAAAAAAAAAAAAAAAAAAAAAAAAAAAAAAAAAAAAAAAAAAATATATATATTAGATAAACTAGTTAAAAAACGTTAAAAAAAGAAAAGGGTAAAAGTTAAAAAAATAGCAGAAGAAAAATAAATTGAAAAAGAAAAAAAATTAAATTAACTGCAAGGCTAAAGAATCATGGGGAGAAAGCCATGAGTTCCGTGCTTTGCTTTCTCCTCTTTTGGAATTCCGCTGCTCTCCTTGGTATTGAAACTGCACTCCTTGGTAGGTGAACTTGGTCCTGGCTGGGCTTCTTGTTGATCTTCTGGGGGAGGGGCCTGTTGTAGTGATTCTCAAGTGTCTTTGCCCCGGGCGGAGTTGCACCGCCCTTACCCGGGTCCAGGCTGAGTAATCCGCTCGGGTTTGCTTTCGGGAGCTTTTGTTCCCTGAGCGCTTTCCGTAGAGTTCCAGAGGGCGGGAATGAAGATGGCGGCCTCCCGGTCTCCGGCCCGGAGGAGCCGAGAGCCTGGGGCCCCACTCCTCAGTGCGCCCTCAGAGAACAGCGCCGATTTACTCCCGTCACCCTGCCTCCGGCCGCGCTCCGAGCTGACCGAGCCTGCGACCGGTTCGAGGTAACCCCAAGCTTAGAGCTCACTCCTCGGCTCTGTCTCTGTAGCCGACTTCCCCGTTCTAATACCTGTAAGCTCTGCGACACTCAGACACCCCCGATCCTTCTGTGACCCTGCGGGATCTGAGGCCACGCTGACCCTGCGTGGGCTTCACCCCGGTTAAGCCTCTGGAGCGATGTCCCTCAGCGGAACAGACTTTTAAAAGTCCCGATTTTGTGCTCCGTTGCTCCGCCGCTTGCCGGGAGCCGGCCCCTCCCCCCGCGGTCTATCTTCCCGTCGCTTTGGATTCACTTCTCCGCCCGTCCTACCTTTCAGAAAGTGGTTGATTTTCTGTTTCTAGAGTTGCTGTTCTTCTTCTCTTCGATCTCCCATTGGATTTGTAGGTGTTTGCAATCTTTAGGTAAGCTATCTAGCTGATCTCCCGCTACCTGAAGTAGTCTCAGTCTGCTACTTCTCCGCCATCATGACTCCTCCCTCACCCAATAGCTTCTTGATGGATTGTCCCTTTTTGATTATGTACTATCCTTCTTTGTCTCTTGTTATGGTCTTTGTTTTAAAGTCTATATTGCCCCATATAAATATTGCTACCCCAGATTTCTTTTCACTTCCATTTGCATGATAAATGCTTTCCCATCCCTTCATTTTCAATCCACATGTGACTTTGGGTCTGAAATATGTCTCTTGTAAGCAACATATAGATGGGTTTTGCTTTTTCATCCATTTCATTACCCTATGTTTTTCATTGGAGCACTTGGTCCATTTATATTTAAAGTGATTATTAATAGGTATTTACTTATTGCCATTTTGGCAATTTTTTTAATGGTTGCTTTGTTTTTCCTTGCTCTCTTTTCTTAGTTTGTTATTTTTTGTATTGGTATACTTTCTCATTATTTTTTGAGTATCTATTACTGGTTTTTGATTTCTGGTTGCCATTAGGTTTATATATAATATCTTATGTACATAGAAGTCTATATTAAGTTGATGGTCACTTAAGTTTGAACCCATTCTAAAAGCAATAAACTTGGGGCACCTGGGTGGCTCAGTCAGTTAAGCATTTACCTTCTTCTGCTTAGGTCATGATCCCACCATCTTGGGATCAAGCCCCACATCAGGCTCTCTGCTCAGTAGGGGGTCTGCTTGTCCCTCTCCGTCTGCCTCCTGCTCTGCGTGCTTGTGCTCTCACTCTCTCTCTCAATCTGTTTAATTAATTAATTAATTAATTAAAAATAAATAAATAAAATCTTTATTTTAAAAAGCAATAAATTTTTGGTCCTCTTCCAGCAACATTTTAGGTATATGGTACCATAATTTACATCCTTTTATTCTGTGGATCCCTTGACTGATTTTTATAGATACACTCAATTTTACTGCTTTTGTGCTTTCTACTTTTCTTACTCCTGCATATGGTCCTTCCTTTCCATTCAAACGCCCCCTTTAAAATTTCTTGTAAGGTTGTGGTGATGAATCCCTTTAACTTTTGTATTTCTGGAAAACTATCTCTCCTTCTGTTCTGAATGATAGTCTTGCAGGATAGAGTACGCTTGGCTGCAAGTATTTTTTTCTCTTAGCACTTTGAATATATCATGCCATTCTCCTCTGGCATGCAAAGTTTCTCCTGAAAAAAAAAAACAGCTAATAGCCTTATAGGCTCTCCCTTGTATATAGCTATTTTCTTTTTCTTGCTGCTTCTAAATTCTTTCTTTGTCACTTTCTTGCTGCTTTTAAATTCTCTCTTTATCACAACTGCTTGCCATTTTAGTTACTATGTGTCTTGGTGTGGACCTCTTTGGGTTGATGTTGTTGGGGGCCTTCTGTGCCTCTTGGATCTGGATATCTGGGGGGTTTTCGCCAAGATTTGGGAAGTTTATGGCTATTTTTTCATCATAAATTTTCTGTCTCCTTTTCTCTCTCCTCTCTTGTGGGATTCCTGTAATGCAAATGTTATTACACTTGATGGTGTTGCTGAGTTCCCTTCATCTATTTTTATTTTTATTGTCTTTTTCTCTCTCCTATTTCTCTCTCCTGTTTAGCTTGATTTCTCTTTCCTGTTCCATTACTCTACCTCCCAGGTTCTCGATCTATTTTTCTGCTTGCTCTAGTCTACAATTCTTTCCCTCTAGTGTTATTTTCATTTCTGATTTTTTTTAATGTTTTCTATCTCTTTGTTGAAGATCTCACTTAGATCTTCCTCTCTTTTCTCAAGTCCAGTGAGTATCTTTATGATCATTACTTTAAATGATCATTCAGGCATATTACTTAGCTCTTTTGCTATGATTTTTGTCCTATTCTTTATTTAGGACATATTCTTCTGTCTTGCCACTTTGTCTAAATATCTGTGTCTATTTCTTTTTTTTTTAATTTTTTATTATGTAACGTTAGTCACCATACAGTACATCATTAGTTTTTTTTTAAAAGATTTTATTTATTTATTTAACACACAGAGAGAGAGAGAGCAATCACAAGTAGACAGAGACGCAGGCAGAGAGAGAGGAGGAAGCAGGCTCCCTGTAGAGCAGAGAGCCCGATGTGGGACTCGATCCCAGCACCCTGGGATCATGACCTGAGCCAAAGGCAGAGGCTCAACCCACTGAGCCACCCAAGCACCCACATCATTAGTTTTTGATGTAGTATTCCATGTCTGTGTCCCTTTCTATGTGTTAGGAAATCAACTAGTCTCCTGCTCTTGAAAGTAGTGGCCTTATGAAGAAGAGGTCCTGTAGTGTCCTGCAGTGCAATGTCCCCTGTTCACTAGAACCTGGCGCTTCAGGGGTATCTCATGTGTGTTGTGTGTGCCTTACTGTTTTGGCTGAGCTGGGTTTGACTTTGGTCCAGTCGTCTGCAGTGACTCTTTTTGCCTATATGGGCAGGATTTGGTCTCTGTGTTGTTAGCTAATCTGGGGTTGCCTTGGGCTTGAGTTGGGTCAGACCAGTCATTTGGTAGAGCTGCAGCAGCACTGAACTACAAGATGCTCTCCCTTTATCTCCTGAGAAGCTTTTGTTGGTGGACAATACCTGCTGTCCGACCAGGTGCCTGCACCCAGCCTACTCTATAATTGGTGTGTGTGTGGTTATCTTCCCCTCTCCCTGGGGCAGGAGTCACTTTGGGGAGGTGCTGGCTTCTATTGAGGCTGTTTGCACACTGCCATGTTTGTGGTGCCACTTTGGATGGATTCCTGCTGAGAACATGTTGGAGGGGGTGGATCCACAGAATACTGCAGAGTCAGGGTGCACTGTTAGCAAGCTAGGTGGAGAGTGTACATGTGCTGGTTCCTGCAGGTGTCTTGTGCATCTAGGTGGGAGGTGGTGTGGGGAGGGAATTGGTGCCTGCCAGTTATTTTGTTCTTGGATAATTCTGCCCAATATCCTTGCTTCACTAGCACACACTCTGAGACCAACAAATGAATCTCTTTCCTGTATATCCCAGGCATTTTTCAAACAGATGTTTCTATGCCATATCTTAGTGGGGTTCTTTGATATACTGTCTCTTTAAGGGCAGAGATTCAATTTTCCAACGCTTTCCCACTCTCCCAGAACTGAGCCCATGATTTTTAAAGTTCCAGGTGTTAAGACCCACTGATGGTAAGAACTCATGAAGTTAAGCCTCCTGGTTTTCAGCCAAATGTTATGAGGATTTGTCTTCCCAGCACAGGTCTCCTGTGCCTGGGGTACCTGGGGTGGGGTCTGCTCCTCTTCCCTCTTCACACCTGTGGCATCCTCCCTCTCATGGACAGTCCTAGAGGTCCATTTGTCTCCTGACTGCCTCTCCATGCTTTCTACCCTCTTTTATGTGGCCCCTTCTCTACATTTAACTGTGGAGACTTTATTCTGCCAGTCTTCAGGTTATTTTCTGGATTATTCCACTGATGTGGGTATTATCTACGTGTACCTGTGGAATGACTTGAGTCTAAAATCCGCCTATGCTACCATCTTCCCCAGAAGTCTTCCCTCTGACCATTTTTAAATTGGTTTGTTTCTGTTTATGTTATTCAGTCATATGAATTCTTTCTGTATTTTGGATATTAACCCTTTATTTCATATAAGTTTTGCAAATATTTCCTCTCTTTCCATATGTTGGCTTTTTATTTTTTTTATTGTTTCTTTTGTTGTACAGAAGCTCTTTTCATTTTGATGTAGTCTTTTCTGTTGATTTTTTTTCTTGTTGCTTGTGCTTTTGGTGTCAAATCCAAAAAGTGACTGGCCAATCAAACGTCAAGGAGCTTATTCCCTATTTTTTCTTCTAGGAGTTTTGTGATATCAGGCCTTATGTTGAAGTCTTTAATCCATCTTTAGTTAAGTTTTGTAATCGATGTAAGATAGTGATGTAGTTTCATTTTTTTGCATGTTGTTATGCAGTTTTCTCAGCACCATTTGTTGAAGACACTATCCTTTCCCCCACTGAGTATTCTTGGTTTCACGTCAAATATTAGTTGACCATACATGTGGGGTTAATTTGGGGCCAGTCTATTCTTTTCCATTGGTCTATGTGTTTGTTTTTATGCCAGCATCATACTATTTCAGTTATTATAGTTTTGTAGTATAAAGTGTGATGTCCCCAGCTCTGTTCTTCTTTCTCATGATTTCCTTGGCTCTTCGGGGTCTTTTGTGGTTCCATATACATTTTAAGATTAAAGACAATTCTATTGATGTGAAAAATATCATTGGAGTTTTGATTAAGGAATGCGTTGAATCTATAGATGGCTTTGGGTAGTATGGACATTTTGACAATATTAATTCTTCCAATCCATGAAAACGTGATATATTCCCATTTGTTTGTGTCTTCTTAAGTTTGTTTCGTCAAAGGTCTTGTAGTTTATATTGTACAGTTCTTTCATTTACTTGCTTAAGTTTATTCTTAAGTATTTCATTGCTTTTGAAGCTATTGTGAATGGGATGGTTTTCTTTATTTCTTTTTCAGATGTTTTGTTATTAGTATATAGAAATGTAACTGATTTCTATATGTCGATTTTGTGTCCTGAAACTTTATTCATTGATTAGTTCTAACAGGTTTTTTTTGGTGGAATATTTATGACTTTTTATATATAAGACCATATTCTTTGCAAATAATGACAAGTTTACTCCTTCTTTTCTGATTCTGATGACTTTTTATATTGCCTAATTGTTCTGGCTAGGTCTTCCAGTACAATGGTGAGTAAAAGTGATGAGAGTGATCACCTTTGTCTTATTCCTGATACTTAGAAGAAAAGCTTCCAATTTTTCACCAGTGAGTATGATGTTAGTTGTGGGGACTTGTCATACATGGCCTTTATTTTTGTTGAATTATGTTTCTTCTATACAAAATTTGTTAAGGATTTGAATTATGAAAGAGGTTGTATTTTGTCAAATACTTTTTCTGCATCTATTAAGATGATCATTCGATTTTCATCTTTCATTTTATTAATATAATGTATCACATTTATTGACTCACATGTGTTGAATGATCTTTACATCCCAGGAATATTTCCCACTTGATCATGGTATATGATCTTATTGATGTATTGTTGCATTCATCTTGCTAATGTTTTGTTCAGAATTTTCACATCTACATTCATCAAAGATATTGATCTATAATTTTCTTTTCTTGTCTCATTATCTGGCTTTGGTAATCAGGGTAATGCTCTCCTCATAACATGCATTTGGAAATATTTCCTCCTCTGCAAATTTTTTTTTGAGAAATGTGAAAGTGATTGGCATTATTTTTTCTTTAAATGTTTGGTAGAATTCACTGTGATTCCATCTGGTTCTGTAATTTCTGTGTTGGCAGGTTTTCTTGATTACTGATTTGATCTCTTATTTGATCTGTTCAGATTTTCTATATCCCACTGATTTCATCCTGGCAGGTTGTATGTGTCTAAGAATTTATCCATTTCTTCTAGGTCATCAAATTTGTTGGCATATCATTGTCATAGTGATCTCATGATCCTATGTTTTTCTGTGGTATTAATTGTAATATTTCCTCTTCCATTTCTGATTTTATTTATTTGAGCCATCTCTCTTTTTTCTTAGTTTGTCTAGGTAACAGTTGTCAATTATGTTTATCTTTCAGGGAAAAAAAGTTCTTAATTTGGTTGATCTTTTCTGTTGTTTTTCTGGTCTCTATTTTATTTACTTGCAGTGTGATCTTTGTTATTTCCTTCCCTCTACTGACTTTGGTCTTAATTTATTCTTTTCCTAGTTTCTTGAGGTTTAATTTAGGTTCTTTATTTGAGATCTCTCCATTTTCTTAATATATGCATTTGTCACTATAAACCTCCCTCTCAACTCCTTTTGCAGTATCTCAAGGGTTTTTGGTTTATTGTTTCCATTTTCAATTTTTTTAAGATTTTTTCATTTTCCTTTTGATTTCTCCTTTGGCTTATTAGTTGTTCTGGAGGATGTTGTTCAATTTCCACATTTTGCAGATTTTCCAACTTTTATTTTGTTGATTTCTCATTTCATATTATTGTGATCTGACTTCAGTCTTCTTAAATTTGCTAAGACTTGTTTTGTGACCTGGAGAATGTTTCATGTGTGATTGAAAAGAATGTGTTCTCTGCTGCTGTTGGATGGAAAGTTCTGTAAATATCTGTTAGGTTCATTTGGCCTAATGTTCAAGTCCATCATTTCATTGTTGATTTTTCTCTCTGGACGATCTATCCATTGTAGGGTATCAAAGTCCCTTACTATTATTGTTGTGTTATCTATTTTTCCCATCACTTCTATTAGTAATTGCTTAATATATTTAGGTAATCTGATGTTGGGTGCATATACTTTTATAGTTTTTATATCTTTATGATGAATTAAATGTTTTATCATTAAAAATGGCCTTGTCTCTTGTTACCATCTTTGACTTAAAATCTGTTTTATTTTGTTTTGTTTTGTTTTTCCTGATAAAGTATACCTATCCCTCCTTTCTTTTGGTTTACTTGCATGGAATATCTTTTTTCCATCTCTCAACTTTGAGCCTTTGAGTGTTCTTAAAGCTGAAGTGAGACACTTGTAGACAACATATAGTTGAGGCTTTTTTCCCAATCCAACCACTCTATGCCTTTTGATTAGTAATTTCAATCCATTTATATTTAGAGTAATTATTAATGTATGAGGACTTACTAATGTCATCTTATTGTTTTCTGGTTATTTTGCATTTTCATTGTTTCTTTTTCTCTTTCTATTTTTCCTTGTAGGTTGGTAATTTCACATGGTGATATGCTCTATTTCCTCTTTTCTTACGTTTTATTGATTGTCTCTAGGTTTTTGCTTTGTGGTTACAATGAGGCTTACATAAGACATCTCATAGATAAAAACAGTCTATTTTAAACTGAGAACATCTTAATTTTGATAATCCATAAAAGCTTCAGCCTTTTAGTCTCCCCTTTTTATATTTTGATGACATTATTTACATCTTTTCATATTGTGTATTTGTTAACACATATAGTAGCTATAATTAATTTTTTATTTTTTATACTTTTATTTTTTTATTTTTAATTATTTTTAATTAAGTTTTTAATTTTAACTCTAGTATAGCTAACATACAGTGTTACATTAGTTTCAGGTGTACAATATAGTGATTCAACAACTCTATACATTACTTAGTGTTCATCATGATAAGTGTACTCCTTAATTCCCATCATCTATTTCACCCATCCCCCCATCTACTTCTCCTCTGGATCTTAACACTATAGCTAAGTAGTTAACCCACCATCTTATTATAGATTTAGAGTTTTCTGCATCTGTCTATAGATTTACCTTTACCAGTGTGTTGTATACATTTATATGTTTTCATTTCTGCTTGAAGATCTCCTCTCAGCATTTCTTGCAGGGCATGTATAGTGGTGATAAACTACCTCAGTTTTTGTTTGTCTAGAAAAGTATTTCTCCTTCATATCTTAAGGACAACTTTTCCATATAGAGTATGTTTGGCTGGCAATTTTTTTTCTTTCAACACTTTAATATGTCTTTCCACTCTCCCCCAGAATGTAGGGTTTCTGCTGAGAAATCTGCTGATAACTTAAGAAGAGGTCCTTTGTAGGTTACAATCTTTTCTTCCTTGCTTTTAGAATTATTTCTGCTGCTTTCAGAATTATTTCTTTATTCTTTTTTTTTTTTTTTTTACAATCTTATTATAATGTCATTTGGAGAATGTCTTTTTGCACTGAGATAAAAAGGTGATCTATTAGCTTCACAAACTGAGTAGTCCAATTCTCTCCCCAGGATAGGTTAGGTCTCAGCTATTATTTCTTTAAATAAATTCTCTGCATCCTTCTCTCTCTCTCTTTCTGAAACTCAGATTATTCTAATATTTGTATCTTTGATGTAATCCCCTCTGTCATGTAGACTTTATTTATTCTTTTTCATTCTCTTTGTTGTTGTTGTTCTCCAACTAGATTATTTCAAAATTTCTATCCTCTAAGTCATTTAGTCTATCATCCATTTGTTCTGCTCTACTGCAGATGTTCTCTATTGCATTTTTCATCTTACCTATTGCACTCCTCATCTCTAGAATTCTTGTTTTTTAATGTTTTCTATCTCTTTCTTAAAATCTCATTTTAATCATGTATTTCTTTCAAGATCACATTGAATTGTCTTTCCAAGTTTTCTTTTAACTCATTGAATTTCTTCAAATATAAAGAAAATTTATATTTTCTTTATATTTGAAGAATATATAATATACTTTATATACTAGGTCACAAAATTTCTTGCCTTTTAACTTGGTAACTGAACAGTTATTTTCTTTTTGGGACGGCATATTTCTTTGGTTTTTCATGTTTCTTATAGGTTTGCATTGCTGTTTTTGCATTTGAAGTAGCAGACACTCCTTTTTAAAATTTATTTAAATTCAATTAATTAACATATAGTGTATTATTAGTTTCAGAGGTAGAGTTCAGTGATTCATCAGTCTTTTATAAGACCCAGTTCTCATTACTTCATGTGCCCTCCTCCATGTTCATCACCCAGTTACCCCATTCCCTACCCTTCTCCCCTCTAGCAACCCTCAGTTTATTTCCTATGATTAAGAGTCTCTTGTGGTTTTTCTCCCTCTCTGATTTCATCTTGTTTAATTTTTCCCTCCCTTCCCTTATACTCTTCTGTTTTGTTTCTTAAATTCCCCATATGAGTGAAATCGTATGATAATTGCCTTTCTCTGATTGGCTTATTTTACTTAGCGTAATATCTTCTAGGTCCAACCACATCGTTGCAAATGGCAAGATTTTGGTTTTTTGATGTCTGAGTAATATTCCATTGTCTATATATACACAACCACATCTTTATCCATTCATCTGTTGATGGTTATCTGGGTTCTTTCCATAGTTTGGCTATTGTGAACATTGTTGCTATAAACCTTGGGGTACAAGTGTCCCTTCAGAACACTACATTTTTATCTTTGGGGTAAATACTAGTAGTGCAATTGCTAGGTCATAGGGTAGCTCTATTTGTAACATTTCAAGGAACCTCCACACAGTTTTCCATACTGTTTTCCACAGTGGCTTTACCAGTTTGCATTCCCACCAACTGTGTAAAAGGGTTCCCCTTTCTTTTCATTTATGCCAGCATCTGTCATTTCCCAACTTATTAATTTTAGCCATTCTGACTGGTGTGAGATGGTATCTCATCACATTTTTTTAAAGATTTTATTTATTTGACAGAAAGATCACAAGTAGACACAGAGGCAGTCAGAGAGAGAGGGGGAAGCAGGCTCCCTGCTGAACAGAGACCCCCCAATGCAGGGCTCAATCCCAGGACCCTGGGATCATGACCTGAGCCGAAGGCAGAGGCTTCACCCACTGAGCCACCCAGGTGCTGCCTCATCATGGTTTTGATTTTTATTTACCTGATGCTAAGTAATGTTGAGCATTTTTTCATGTGTCTGTTGGCCATTTGTATGTCTTCCTTAGAGAAATATCTGTTCATGTCTTCAGCTCAATTCCTGATTAATTATTTGTTTTTTGGGTGTTGAGTTTGATAAGTTCATTATAGATTTTGGATACTAGCTCCTTATCTGATAAGACATTTGCAAACATCTTCTCCCATTCTGTCAGTTGTCTTTTGGTTTTGTCAATTGTTTCCTTTGCTGTGCAGAAGCTTTTTGTCTTGATGAGGTCTCAATCATTCATTTTTGCCTTTGTTTCCCTTGCCTTTGGAGACATGCCTAGGAAGAAGTTGTAGCAGCTGAGGTCAGAGATGTTGCTGCCTGTGTTCCTCTCAAGGATTTTGATGGATTCCTGTCTCACATTTAGGTCTTTCATCCATTTTGAGTCTAGTTTTGTGTGTGGTATAAGGAAATGTTCCAGTTTCATTCTTCTGCATGTGGCTGTCCAATTTTCCCAACACCATTGGTTGAAGAGACTGTCTTTTTTCCATTAGACATTCTTTCTTGCTTTGTTGAAGATTAGTTAACCATAGAGTTGAGGGTCCATTTCTATTCTGTACCATTTGATCTATGCATCTGTTTTTGTGCCAGTACCATACCATCCTGATAATCACAGCTTTGTAATAGAACTTGAAGTCCAGACTTGTGATGCCACCAGCTTTTTCAACATTCCTCTGGCTATTCAGGGTCTTTTCAGGTTCCATACAAATTTTAGGATTACTTGTTCCAGCTCTGTGCAAGAAGCTGATGGTATTTTGATAGGGTTGCATTGAATGTGTGGATTGCCCTAAGTATCATAGACTTTTCACAATATTTGTTCTTCCAGCCCATGAGCAAGGAATGTTTTTCCGTTTCTTTGTGTCTTCCTCAATTCCTTTCATGAGTGTTCTATGGTTACAAAGAACAAATCCTTTGCTTCTTTGATTAGGTTTATTTCTAGGTATCTTATGGGTTTCGGTACAATTGTAAATGGGATTGATTCCTTAATTTCTCTTTCTTCTGTCTCATTATTAGTGTATGGAAATGCAACTGATTTTTCTGCATTGATTTTATATCCTGAAGTAGCAAACACTTCTTTAAACCTTTACTAGGTGCCTTCAGATAGGGTATTCTGTTTGGTAGTGTTATTACCTTGGCTTTTCTCTGCCTTTGTGTGGGTACATCTGCTCCAAACTTCTTGCTCCCTCTTGTTTCAGAATCTTGAGCTCTTATGTTTATTTCTGCTTCTTACAACTCTACATACTAGAAACATTTTTTGTTTGTTTGTTTTTTTCCAGAAAGTGGCACTGTAGCTCAAGTTTACAGTTTCTACCTTGCCCAAAGACCCTGACCTCTTCCCTGAACATGTTCTTTATCTACCAGAGTTCTCTTGTCAATACACATGGAAGTATGCACAAGGAGCCAAGTTGAGTGCATAATTTTATTCCTTTTGCCTTTGTGATATTATTGTTATACATATTATACCAACAAAACTTTAGAAATACAATATATCATTGTAATTATTACTTTATATAATTTAATGTCTGTTAAAGAAGATGAGAGAGGAGAGGTTTTGTCAAATTTACCTTCTAATTTTAGGTTCTTTAAGTTACATCTAGATCATTTCCTTTGCCCATTACATATTTGTTTCCACATACCTTCTTTATGTTTTCATTGACAAATATGTTGCATTTCTGTATGGTATGTGGCCAACAATATTTTTTGCATAATCGTTCTTTAAATAAGTTAAGCAAAGAGAAATATATGCATTCATATTTTTATAATTTAAAAAGAACCTTTACATATGTTTCCTTGTATTTTGTGCAGATTTGCATTACTGTCTGGGGTCACTTGCATTCAGTCTGAAGAACTTTTATAAATATTTCTTATAAGGTGGGTTTTCTGGCAAAAATCTTTTCAGAAATTGTCTTTATTTTGTTTTCATTTCTGAAATATAGACTTACTGTTCATAGGCTGCTTCAATGACATTTGTTTTCTTTAGCCATTTTGAGTGTTATCTCATTGCCTTCCATTCTCCATTTTTTATTTTTTATTACAAGTCAACTATTTATCTTACAGTGGTTCCATTGTAAGTGACAAATCACTTTTCACTTGCTGCTTTCAAAATTATTTTCTTGACTTTGGCTTTCAGCATTTTGACTATGATGTGTCTGTTTGTGGATCTCTTTGCATTAATTCAACATGGAGTTTACTGAATTTCCTAAATGTATAGATTATTCATTTTCAATACATTTGGGACATATTTAGCCACTATTTTAAATATTTATTCTGCTTTTTCCCCTCCACACACTCAGTATTTCCATTACATTTATTTTAGGGTACTTAATAGAGTCCCACAATTCTCTGAGATTTCAGTTCATTTTTCTTCATTTTTTCTGTTAGTTCTTTGGTTTGCATACTCCTTATCAATATATCTTGAAGTTCATAAATTTTTTCTTCTGCCAGTTCAAATCTACTTTTGAGACCCTCAAGTGATTTTTTTCACTTGAGTTTTTGTACTTTTCAACTCCAGAATTTCCATTTGCTTCTTTTATATAATTTCTACCTCCATTGATATTCTCTACTTAATGCTATATTGTCAGCATGTCTTCTTTTTCTTTCTTAATCATGATTTTTTTGTTCCTTAACTATATTCGTAATAGTTATTTTGAAATCTTTGTTAAATATGACTTTTTTTTTGTTCTCACAAGCACTTTATTTAGTCTGCTTATGTGCCAATTTATGGGTCATGGTTTCCTGTTTGTTTGATTTTTTTTTTCAGGTCTGTAATTTTTGATGGAAACTAAACATTTTATATAATATATTGTAGCAACTCTGGGCACCTGCCTCTCCTCCAGGGCTTATTATTGTTATTTGCATTTTAGTTTATTTAGTAATTGGTTGTGTTATTTTAATGATATCTATTATCTTAAAGTGTTAGCCTTTTTTGTTGCTCCTCAGAGAAGCACAGCCTTTACTATGCCCAAAGTCACCCTGGATGATAATTATTTTGACTGTTTCTTTCCGTTAAGCACACCAAGCTATTAATTTCCACCTATTCCTGACTGATTATTAATTTGTTTTTAATGGGGCACTGTGACCCAAATTGCTGTATGGGCTGGCCCAATCAAATTTGGGCTCTTTGTTCTGAGGTCAGTATTTGAAATTTTCTGAGTCCAAGCAGGATCCTCCCAACTGTCTCTTTCCCAGTTCCTCTGCTCTCTTCCTAGGAAAATCTCTGGGCCATTAGCTTCGTAGCTGGAAGCAGAAACAATAGCATGCTTCTCTCTGAGCAACACTTCTAATTTAGAAGTTGCACACTCTTTGGGGTAGAGGTGGGTGATAGCCTTTAGTCTTCTTGGCTTGCCTCTCCCGGGGTGGAACTACCACTTTATGGATCAAGGTTAGGGCAATCACTGCCTATTCTCTCACCAGTAATATGCCCATAGTAGTGTCTCTATTCTATAAGTGGACACTGGGTGGAAAAAGTGAGCCCCCAACTCTTAGCCACACCCACCAGAAACAGCTTCAGTAACAGATAGTTGGGAACAGGATGAAAATGCTGGTGTCTTGTCCTTTCCAAAAAGATAGCCCTCCAAACTGACAGCTGAAAGGGAAAGGAGCCCTGTGCCCTTTGCTATACTAGTCAAGAGCGGATTTCTCATGGGTGTTTGGTTGGCTCAGTTGGTAGAGCACGTGACTCTTGATCTTGGGGGTTTGAACCCCACACTGGGGGTAGAGTTTACTTAATAAAAACAAATGAGAAAGGAGTGGATTTCTCATCTCACTGGTTGAGAATCTCCACTATTTTTTAGAGTGCCCTTAAACTCTGCAGCAAATAAAATCAATTTCTCTGGGAGGAGATTAGGAGCTTTGTGCTTTATGTCTTTCTTCTTTCCCAAGGCAAATCTCTAAGCCACAGCTCTGGATCTGGACTTGAAGACAATAGCTCTCTTCTCTCTGAGTGATAGCCCCAGTCTAGGAACTGAGTGCCTACTGGAGGGGATGAGCAATTGCCTCAGGTCTCTCAACTCTACTCTTTCTTGCATGGAACCACTGCTTTATAAGCTGGGAAAACGAAGATCAGGGGCTGAGTATCCTCAGCAGCATTATGCCCAAGGTAGAAACTCCATCCCATGAGAGATGCCTGAACTATAACCTCTCCCTTTCAGCTGCAATCACTCAGATAATAGCTCTAGCAACAAGTAGCTGGCGGCAGGGTGAAAAATGTTGATATCCTGCTTTTTCTTCAAGATAGACATTTGACTAAGAACTGTGGGAGAGAAGGGCCCTGTGTTTTTGTCTGCACCAGTCTGAATAGAGTTGGGAGGAAAAGGAACAGAATGGTTCCTGGTTCAAACACCACGAACTCTTAACCATTCTTGCTGAGTTCTAGTAGGTTTCTTGGAACAAATGTTTCTACTGTAATCATTTCCAGAAATTTTAAATTGCTATTATTTTCTAATTTTCACCAGTGTTTTGGGGAGTCAGTCTGTGAAGTTCCTTATGCTGTCAGGCCAGAAATGGAACCCATTTCATTCTTTTTTATGTCTGAATAATATTCCATTCATGGATATACTACATAATTTCCTTTAGTTCATTGAATATATTTTAAATAGCTTATTAAAGTCTTTGTCTAGTAAGTGCAATATCTAGGCAGTTTCTATTGATTTCTTTTCAAAGTATTTGCCAGTAAGGATTTTCCAGAAATGTACCACAAAGAGAGATTTTTAGCACTTGTTGAATTCCGGGTCAGATCAAATAATGATGGCTTTTTGAGTTGCATCTTTCAAGAAACCATCAGACAGGGCAAAGAATGACAATTTGGGAGTTTGTGGCTTTGAAAGAGCTCCTACTTCATTTGCTACATCCAATACCAGCAGTGTCAGTTTTAATTTTTATATTTTTTTTAATTTAGGTATAATTAACAGTGTTTTATTAGTTATAGGTATACAACATAATGATAATCCTGTGCATTTCTCAGTGCTCAGCAAGATAAGTGTACTCTTAATCCCCTATATCTATATCACCCACTCCTCCCCCCACTTCACCTCTTGCAACCACCAGTTCGTTCTGTACATTTAAGAGTCTATTTTCTTGTCTTTTAAAAATATTTGTTTTGTTTCTTAAGTTCTATGTATAAGTGAAGTCATATGATATTTGCCTTTCTCTGCCTGACATATTGCAGCTAGTATTATACCTTCAGATCCAACCATGTTATTGCAAATGGCAAGATTTCATTCTTTTTTATAGCTAGTATTTCATTTTATATATATATGCATATATGAGATCGTCTTTATCCATTCATCTGTTAAAAGACACTTGGGTTGCTTCCATATCTTGTCTATTATAAATAATGCTGCAATAAATATAAGGGTGCACATATCTTTTCAAATTAGTGTTTTCATTTTCTTTGGGTAAATACCCAGTAGTGGAATTACTAGATCATATGGTAATTCTATTTTCAATTGTTTAAGGAAACTCCATAATGTTTTCTAGACTGGCTGTACCAGCTTGCATTCCCACCAACAGCATATGAGGGTTTCTTTTTCTCCACATCCTCACCAACACTTGTCTCTTGTGTTTTTTATTTTAGTCGTTCTGACTAATATCTCATTGTGGTCTTGATTTGCATTTCCTTGATGACTAGTGATATTAGTCATCTTTTCATCTATATGCTAGCCATCTCCTTATCTTCTTTAGAAAAATGTCTATTCAGATCCTCTGCTCATTTTTAATTAGATTATTTGGATTTTGCTGTTGAGTTGTGTAAGTTCTTCATGTATTCTGGATATTAACCTCTTATTGGACATATCATTTGCAAATATCTTTTATTCAGTACATTGTATTTTTGTTTTGTTTATGTTTTCTTTCACTGTACAGAAGCTTTTTATTTTAATGTAGCTCTAATAGTTTAATTTTGCCTTTCTTTCGCTTATGAGAGGAGACATATCTACAAAAATGTTTCTATGGCCAATATCAAAGAAATTACTGCCTATGTTGTCTTCCAAGAATTTTATGGTTTCAGGTCTCACATTTAGGACTTTAACCCATTTTTAGTTTACTTTTGTCTATGGTATAAGGAAGCGATCCAGTTTCACTTTTTGTATGTAGCTGTCCAGTTTTTCCAACATCATTTGTTGGAGAAATTGTCTCTTTTCTGTTGTATATTCTTGCCTATTTTGTCACAGGTTAATTGACTATAAAAGTGTAGGCTTATTTCTAGACTTTATTCTATTTCATTGATCTGTGTCTATTTTTGTGCCAGGACCATACTGTTTTGATGACTACAGCTTGCTAGTATGTCTCGAAATCTGGGATTGTGATACCTCCAGTTTTGTTCTTCTTTTCAGGATTGCTTTGGCCTTTTGGGGTCTTTGTGGGTTCATACAAATTTTAAGATGATTTGTTCTAGTTCTGTAAAAAATGTTTTTGGTATTTTGATAAGAATTGCATTCAATCTGTAGATTGCTTAGGATAATATGGACATTTTAACAATTTTGGTTCTTCCAATCCATGAGCATGGTGTATCTTTCCATTTGTTTGTGTCATCTTCAATTTCTTTCATCAGTGTTTTATTGTTTCTGGGGTACAGGTCTTTCACCTTGTTGGTTAATTTACCCATAGGTATTTTACTCTTTTTGGTATAATTGTAAATGGCATTGCTTTCTTGATTTCTTTTTTATTTCATTATTGGCATATAGTAATGCAATGAATTTCTATATATTAATTTTGTATCCTGTGACCTTACTGAATTCATTTACCAGTTTTAGTAGCTTTTGATGGAGACTTCAGGGTTTTCTTTATATAGTGTCATGTCACCTGCAAACAGTGAAAGTTTTACTTTTTCCTTACCAATTTGGATGCCTTTTATTTCTTTCTGTTGTCTGATTGCTGTTTACTAGGACTTAGTGTACTATCTTGAATAAAAGTGAGAAGGACCATCTTTCTCTTCTTCCTGATCTTAGAGGGAAAGCTGTCAATTTCTTACCATTAAATGTGATGTAATCTGTGGGTTTTTTCATATATAGCCTTCATTGTGTTGAGGTATGTTCTCTGTAAACCTACTTTATTAAGAGTTTTTATCATGAATGAATGTTGTACTTTGTCAAATGCTTTTCCTGCATCTACTGAAATGATCATATGGTATTTATCCTTTCCCTTGTTATCATGATGTTAACATGGTGTTAATGATTTGCAAATATTGAACAACCTTGTATTCCTGGAATAAATCCCACTTGATCATGGTGGGTGATTTTTATAAGGTATTGTTGAGTTTGACTTGCTAATATTTTGTTGAGGATTTCTGTATCTATGTTCATCAGAGATATTGGCCAGTAGTTTTCTTTTTTGGCAGTGTCCTTATCTGATTTTGGTATCAGGGTAATGCTAGCCACATAAAATAAATTTGGGAGCCTTCCTTCCTCTTCTAAGTTTTGGAATAGATTGAGAAGAATAAATACTTACTCTTCTTTAAATGTTTGGTAGAATTTACCTAGGAAGCCATCTGTTCCTGGTCCTTTGTTGGGAGTTTTTTAATTACTGATTTGATTTCATTGCTAGTAATCAGTCTGCTCAAATTTTCCATTTCTTTCTGATTAAGTTTTGGTAGTTTATATGTTTCTAGGAATTTATTCATTTCTTCTAATTTATTCATTTCTTCTAATTTATTCATTTCTTCTTATAATTGCTATAATATTCTCTTATAATGCTTTTTATTTCTGTAATGTTGGCTATTTCTCCTTTCATTTCTCTATTTATTCAGTTCTCTTTCTTGTGTTGTTTTTGACAAGTTTGGCTAAAGGTTTATCAATTTTGATTATCAATTTTGTTGATATTTCCAAATAACTAGCTCCTGGTTTCTTGATCTATTCTATTGGTTTTTTTAGTTTCTATCTCATTCATTTCTGCTGTAATCTTTATTATTTCTTTCCTTCTACTAGCTTTGAGTTTTGTTTTTTCTTCTTTTTCTAGCTCTTTTAGGTGTAAGGTTAGGTTATTTGGGATTTTTCTTGCCTAGGCCTGTATTGCTCTAATCTTTCTTCTTAGAATCAGCTATTATTTTTCAAGGCTACCACTGACCTGGAGATCAAGCAATGAAAATAATATAGATTCTTACTGATACTGTGATGCATGTGTTGAATTAGTGTTTCCTGTGTTGCTGCAAGCCTTCGATTAATTTATATAGTTACAGTTTTTCTGTTGATTTTATGAATATACAATTATTGGAAGTTCCTACTCTACTATTTTTTTGCACATGTCACTTCCTTACCTTCTTTTAAGTTAATTAGTTAGTGTGCAATTTTAATTCCACTATTGGCTCCTAAGATTAGAGATCTTGTATTTTCAATCTAACATCTGTGTCCAATATAGTCTATTTATATTTACTTCTCTTTTTTTTGTTTGTGGATTCTACTTTTCTGTTTCTCTGAATAACCAATTGTCCAATTAAAACTGGACATTGTTATACACTGTGATACTCTAGAGTTTGTTTTCACTTTTGAAGATTACTGTTTTTGTCTTTTAGTAAACAGTTACCTTTTGGGACTCCACATGTAAAACCTGTGTCTCCCACACTCTGAGGCATCCCCTGTCTCTGCTGTTTTCTTGACTTCCAGCTGCCTCTTTTTAGTCTATTCCTCCAGTATTTCCTCTGTTCCTGTGTTGTTTAAAAATCAGTCAAGAACTAGGGCAGAGGTGTTTTGTTTTTTGGTTTTCTTTTTAGATTATTCATTTATTTATTTGAGAGAGAGTGAGAGCAAGAGCAAGCACAAAAGGAGAGGGAGAAACAGACTCCCCACTGAGTGCAGAGCCCACCATGGGGCTTGATCTCAGGACCTGAGTCCAAGGCAGATGCTTAACCAACTTAGCCCAGGTGCCCCAAGGAAGAGTTTATTTATAGATTGATATATTATTGAGAAATTCTGCATCTATGTATACAATTGATATCGCTCTAATATATCCCATCTGGTAAAGTCTTTATCAGGTTTTCCTATCAAGGTTATGCTGGCCCCATAAAGTCAGTTGGGCATATTCCTTCCTTTTCCATTTTCTGAAAACATTCATGTAAATTTAATAATGTTTCCCTCTTAAATATTTTGACAGAATTCACCAATGAAAAATTTGGATGTCAATTTAGCTGTGGAAAAGATTTTAAATATTAATTTAATTACTTTGGCAGATGAAGAGCAATTTCAATTTTCTATTTCTTTCCATTTTGATTCACTTTAGTTCATGGCCAACTAAATAAGGTGAATTTAAATAAATAAAAAATAAGGTAATGTAGAATGGAAAAAGTTAAAACTTTTACTTGAAGATAACAATTTATGTGGAAATGCTCAAGGAACCTATAAAAAGAAAACTTTACTAATATCAATAAGTAAATTTATCAAGGTAGCAAGATATCAAATCAATATAACATACAAAAATAAATTTTATTTCCACATACTAGCAACAAATAATGAAAACATTTAGTAAACAATATCTATAATATCATAAAAATATGGTACCCTTAGAAAGATGTGAAAACCCTCTATACTACAATCTTCAAAATATTGCATAGAGAAATTAAGATTGACTAATTAAATGGAGAGATTGTATAAGTTCTTAAATTAGAAGACTAAAACTTAAAATGTCACCCAAATTAATCTATGGACTCATAGTGACTCCAAAATAACCACATCCATTATTTGGACAAACTGCAAGCTGATTCCAAAATTTAAATAGAAATGCAAAGCACTTAGGATAATCAAAATAATTTCATAAAGGAAAAATAAAGTAGGAGCATTTATACTATCTGATTCCAAGACTTACTTTAAAGTTTAAGTAATCATGAGAATGGATACTGGGGAAAAAATGGAAATGAATCAATGCAATTAAAAGAAAATTTATAAATATACTCACACATATACTATCAATTGAATTGCAAAATATGCACCAAGATAATTAAATAGGGAAAATAGTTTTTTCAACAAATGTTCTGAGATTTGTGTACATATTGATATGAAAAGATATTAACTTTGATATCTACCTCACATTTTACACAAAATTACTTTAAAATAGATTATAGACCTAAATATAAGATCTAAGGATAAATTATAGGAGAATGTCTTCAACCTTGGCATAAACCAATATTTTAAATATAGAAAAAATACTTTAACAATGAAATTTAAAAACTGATAAGTTGAATTTCACCATAATTAAAAACTGCTCTTTAAATGACACTTATAAGGAAATCAAAGAAACAAGCCACAGCCTCAGAGCAAATAGTAACAAGATATTTCTCACAAAAAAACTTGTTTCAAAATATATAAAGAACTCTTACCATTAAATAGTAAGACAAACAACTCAATTAAAAATGGGCAGAGTCATGGACAATTTATATAAAAGAATGTATCCAAATGGCAATAAATACATGAAACAATACTCAGTACCATGAGGGTCATACAACTTTAAAACTACAATGAGAAACAGATTATCACCCACTAGAATTACTAAAATTGAGAATACTAACACTACCAAAGGATAGCAAGAATTAGTAGCAACTGAGACTTTCATAATTTGCTCATGGGAGTGCAAAATGGTACTTGAGCAATGTCTTAAAATATATATATATGCCTGTTTGCATTTCTTCAGTGTTGGCTGTGATATCTCCTTTCATTTATGAGTGTATTCGTTTGGGTCCTTTCTCTTTTCTTTTTGATAAGACTGGCCAGGGGCTTATCAATCTTATTAGTTCTTTCAAAGAGCCAGCTCCTAGTTTCGTTAATCTGTTCTAATGTTCTTTTGGATTCTATTTCATTGATTTCTGCTCTGGTCTTTATTAGTTCTCTTCTTCTGCTGAGTCTAGGCTTTATTTGCTGTTCTCTCTCTAGCTCCTTTAGGTGTAGGGTAAGTTTGTGTATTTCAGACCTTCCTTGTTTCTTGAGAAAGGCTTGTATTACTACATAATTCCCCCTTAGAACTGCCTTTGCTGCATCCCAACAATTTTGAACAGCTGTGTTTTCATTTTCACTTGTTTCCATGAATTTTTTTTTAATTCTTCTTTAATTTCCTGGTTGACCCATTCATTGTACAGTAAGATGCTCTTTAACCTCTATGTTTTTGAGTTCTTTCCAATCTTTTTCTTGTGATTGAGTTCCAGTTTCAAAGCACTGTGGTTCAAAATATGCAGAGAATGATCCCAATCTTTTGGTACTGGTTAAGACCTCATTTGTGACCCAGGATGTGATCTATTCTGGAGAATGTTCCATGTGCACTAAAGAAAAGTGTGTATTCTGTAGCTTTGGGATAGACTGGTATGAATATATCTGTGAAATCCATCTGGTCCACTGTGTCATTCAAAGCCCTTATTTCCATGGTGATCTTTTACTTAGAACATACTATGAGCAACTCTATGCCAACAAATTAGACAATGTAGAAGAAATAGATGAATTCCTAGAGATGTGTAAACTACAAAAACTGAACCAGGAAGAAATAGAAAACCTAAACAGACCCATAGCCAGCAATGAAATTGAAGCAGTGATCAAAAATCTCCCAACAATAAGAGCCCAGAGCCAGATATCTCCCCAGTGGAATTCTACCAAACATTTAAAGAAGAATTAATACCTTTTCTTCTGAAACTGTTCCAAAAAATAGAAATGGAAGGAAAAGTTTCAAACGTATTTTATAAAGCCAGCATTACTTTGATCCTAAAACCTGACAAAGACCCCACCAAAAAGGAGAATTACAAACCAATATCCCTGATGAACATGGATGCAAAAATTCTCACCAAAATACTAGCCAATAGGACCCAACAGTTCCTTAAAAGGATTATTCACCACAACCAAGTGGGATTTATTCCTGGGCTGCAAGGGTGGTTCAACATCTGCAAATCAATGTGATACACTATATTAGTAAAAGAAAGGTCAAGAATCATGATACTCTCAATAGATTTCAGGAAAAGCATTTGACAAAGTACCGCATCCTTTCTTGATTAAAACCTCACAGCACAGGGATAGAGGGTACATATCTCAATGTCATAAAAAGCCATCTATGAAAAATCCACAGCGAATATCATTCTCAATGGGGAAAAACTGAAAGCTTTTCCCCTAAGGTCAGGAACATGGCAGGGATGTCCACTATCACCACTGCTGTTCAACAAAGTGCTAAAAGTCCTAGCCTCAACAATCAGACCACAAAAAGAAATAAAGTGCATCTGAATCAGCAAAGAAGTCAAACTCTCACTCTACAGATAATATGATACATTATGTGGAAAACCCAAAAGACTCTACCCCAAAACTGCTAGAACTCAAACAGGAATTCAGTAAAGTGTCAGGATATAAAATCAATGCATAGAAATCAGTTGCATTTCGATACACCAACAAGACAGAATAAAAAGAAATTAAGGAGTCAATCCCATTTACAACTGCACCAAAAATCATAAGATACCTAGAAATAAATCTAGCCAAAGAGGCAAAGGATCTGTACTCAGAACACTATAGAATACTCATGAAAGAAATTGAGGAAGAGGGGCGCCTGGGTGGCTCAGTGGGTTAAGCCGCTGCCTTCGGCTCAGGTCATGATCTCAGGGTCCTGGGATCGAGTCCCGCATCGGGCTCTCTGCTCAGCAGGGAGCCTGCTTCCCTCTCTCTCTCTCTCTCTCTCTGCCTGCCTCTCCATCTACTTGTGATCTCTCTCTGTCAAATAAATAAATAAAATCTTAAAAAAAAAAATAAAAAAAAAAAAAGAAATTGAGGAAGATACAAAGAAATGGAAAAATGTTCCATGCTTGTGGATTGGAAGAACAAATATTGTGAAAATGTCTATGATACCTAAAGCAATCTACACATTCAATGCAACCCTATCAAAATATCATCAACTTCTTGCACAAAGCTGGAACAAGTAATCCTAAAATTTGTCTGGAACCTGAAAACACCCTGAATAGCCAAGGGAACATTGAAAAAGAAAACCAAAGCTGGTGGAATCACAATTCCAGACTTCAAGCTCTATTACAAAGCTGTGATCATCAAGACAGTATGGTACTGGAACAAAAATAGATACATAGATCAATGGAACAGAATAGAGAGCCCAGAAATGGACCCTTAACTCTATGGCCAACTAATCTTTGATAAAGCAGGAAAGAATGTCTAATGGAAGAAAGTTTCTTCAACAAATGGTGTTGGGAAAATTGGACAGCTATATGCAGAAGAATGAAACTGGACCATTTCCTTATACCATACACAAAACTAGACTCAAAATGCATGAAAGACATAAATGTGAGACAGAAGTCTATCAAAATCCTTGAGGAGAACACAGGCTGCAACCTCTTCTATCTCAACTGCAGCAACTTCTTCATAGAAACATTGCAAAGACAAGGGAAACAAAGACAAAAATGAACTATTGGGACTTCATCAAGATAAAAAGCTTTTGCACAACAAAGGAAACAGTCAACAAAACCAAAAGACAACTGACAGAATGGGAATTTGAGAAACAAGACAGAGGATCATAGGGAAAAAAGAAACAAGACAAAACCAGAGAGGGAAACAAGCCTTGACTCTTATGTGTGTGTGTGGGGTGGGGGGCTGGCGTGAGCCTGGTGGTGGGTATTGTGGAGAGCATGTATTGCATGGAGCACTGGGTATGGTGCATAAACAATGAATTTTGGAACACTGAAAAATAATTAAATTAATTTTTTTTTTAAAAAAGAGACTCTTAATCTCAGGAAGCAAACAGAGTTGCTGGAGTAGAGAGAGGTGGGACAGATGGGGTGGCTGGGTAATGGACTGGGGAGGGTATGTGCTATGGTGAGTGCTGTGAATTGGGTGAGACTGAAGAATTACAGACCTGTACCCTTGAAACAAGTAATATGTTATATCTCAATAATAATAACAATAATAATAATAGTAAAGTTATATATGCATCTACCCTATCATTCCACTGTTTACATTTACCCACATAATATGTATGTCCATGCACACACAAAAAATTATGCACAAATTCTCAGAGCTACTTTATACATAATAATCCAATACTAGAAATAACCCAAATGTCCATCAACATGTGAAAATATTAGCAAAAGTTCTCACAAAAGTGTAATATTTACAACAAAAACTAGGGATACAACCAAAAATAAGGGTGATTTGGCAGCCATTATGATGACCAAAAGCAGCCAAATACATAAACCTAGATCCTATACAATTCCATCTATGTGAAGTTTGGAACAGCAAAGCTATTTTATATTGATAGATATCCAAATAGTCATTTTCTGAGCTCAAAGACACTGACTAGAAAGGGACATGAGAAAACTATCTGCAGTGTTGAAAATGTTCTATTATTTTTTAAAAATATTTTATTTGTTTATTTGACACACAGGGAGAGAGATCACAAGTAGGCAGAGACGCAGACAGAGAAGGGGAGAAGCAGGCTCCCCGCTGAGCAGAGAGCCCAATGCAAGGCTCCATCCCAGGACCCTGAGATCATGACCCAAGCTGAAGGCAGAGGCTTAACCCACTGAGCCACCCAGGTGCCCCAATGTTCTATTATTTTGATTGGGTGGTAATTGCACAGGTATATACATTTGTAAAACCTCATACAAATATATAATTGGAACCTATTTTTATAGGCCAGTAAACTATGCTCAATAGGTAAATTTCTTTTAAAAACCAACAGAGCATCAACAGCTTATGAGGCTCTGCAAAGTCAGCAAATATGCATGGATCTCAGAAAGGAAGGAGAGAGATTGGGAAAATTAAACATTTGAAATTATAAAACATATACATTCTCTCATTGTGTTTTTTAAAAGTTAAATAATAACTCAAAGAAAACTTATAACAATATGTTGTGGGGTTACACCATATTTAGAAATAAACTATATGGAAACAATTGCACATATGTCAGTGGGTATAAACAGACTTGTACTATTGTATGATTCTTAACATTATACATGAAGCAGATCATAAACCTGATCATAACTGATCATAGTAGCTCCTGATTTTTTAATGTCTGTAGGTTATGTAGTGATACCCTCTCTTTCATTCTTGATATTGGTAATTTGTGTTCTCTCTCTTCTTTCTGCCTGCTTTTTCTTGGTGTGTCTTGTTAGAGATTCATCAACTTTATTAAACTTTGCAAAGAATTAGCTTTGACTTTGCCAGTTTTCTCTTATTTTTGTTTTCTCTTTCATTGATTTTTGTTCTTGTCTTTATTATTTCTTTCCTTCTACATAGGATGTAATTTCTTTTTTGTAAAAAATTCTTATTGTGGAGACTGAGTTCACTGATTTTAACCCTTTCCTTTTTTTTCTAACGTAGACACTTATGGCTAAAATAGCCTCTGAACACTGTTTTTGCAATGTCCACAGATTTTATATGCTGTGTTTTCAACATATTTATCCAACTGTTTTACCACATTTCCTTATGATTTCTTTTTTGGTCCGTAAACAACTGAGATATTTAATTCTGACATTGTCAAAAAGGTATTATAGAACATTTCAGTTTTTGGAAATTACTAGGATGTAGCTTATGCTCCAATAGATCTGAATTTCCATCTGCTGTTTCAATCAATTCAAAACATTCCTTCAGCATTTCTTTTAGTGAAGATCTCCTGGCAATAAATTCTCCTAGCTTTATTTTGTCTGAAAATGTCTTAATCTTGCCCTCATAAAATTCTGGCTTGACAGGTTTGTTTTGTTTTTACTTTGTTCTATTTAAAGGCAGTTTTATTATCGTTTGCCTTCTATAGTATCTGATGTGAAGTCTTTGGACATTTCTATATTAATCCTCTCTGTGAAATGTGTTATTTTTCTCTTGCCTTTAGATTTATTATTTATATTGTTTAGAAGTAGTTTATAATATGCTTAGGATTTGTTTTCTTCAAATTTATTCCACTCAAGCCTTGTTGAGTTGCATATATCTATAGATTGATACTTTTTGCCAAATTTAGGGAATTTTTACCATTATCTCTTCAAATATTTTCCTGCCCCATTATTTTCCTCTTCTTCTGGGACTCTTATTACATGTGTGTTAGAGTGCTTTATATTGCTCCATAGGTCAATGAAAGTCTAAAGTTTTTAAAATATTTTGCTTTGTTTTTCCACTTTTTTTTTCAAGTTTTTATTTAGATTCCAGTTAGTTAACATACTGTAATATCAATTTCAGGAATAGAATTTGGTGATTCCTCACTTAGATACAACATTCAGTGCTCATCTTAAGTGCCTTTCTTAATCCCCATCACCTATTTAACCCTTCCCACTGCCTGTCTCTCTCAGTTTGTTCTCTGTAGTTAGTTAAGTGTCTGTTTCTTGGTTTGTCTCTCTCTTTTTTCCCCCATGTCTATCTGTTTCTTAAATTCCACATATGAATGAAATCATGTGGTATTTGTCTTCCTCTGACTGACTTAGTTCACTTAACATAATACTCACTGGCTCTGTACATATTCTTGCAAATAGCAAGATTCCGTTCTTTTGGGGGACTGAATAATATTCCATTGTGTATATATACCACTTCTTTATCCAGTTATCAGTTGATGGACATTTGGGCTTTTTCCATAATTTGGCTATTGCTGATAATGCTTCTATAAACATCGGGGAGAATGTATCCCTTCAAATCAGTGTTCGTGTATCCTTTGGGCAATTTCTGGATCATAGGGTAGTTCTACTTTTAACTTTTTGAGAAACCTCCATACTGGTTTTCAGAGTGATTGCACCAGTTTGCATTCCCACCAATAGTGCAAGAGGGTTCCACTTTCTCCTCATCCCCTCCAACACCTGTTGTTTTCTGTGTTGTTAATTTTAGCCATTCTGACTGGTGTGAGGTCATATCTCATTGTAGTTTTGATTTGTATTTCCCTGATGATCAATAATACTGAGCATCTTTTCATATGTAGGATGGTCATCTGGATGTCTTCTTTGGAAAAATGTCTATTCAAGTCTTCTGCCCATTTTTTAACTGGGTTGTTTTTTGGGGGGGTGTTCAGTTGTATTAGTTCTTTATAGATTTTGGATACTAACCTTTTATCAGAAATGTTTTGAGCAATTATCATCTCTCATTCTGTAGGTTGCCTTTCACTTTTGTTCATTGTTTTCTTCACCATACAGAAGCTTTTTATTTTGGTGAAATCCCAGTAGTTTATTTTTGTTTTTGCTTCCCTTGCCTTGGGAGATATATCTAGTAAGAAGTTGCTATGGCCAATGTTAAAGAGATTCCTGTTTCTGTTCTCCTCTGGGATTTTGATGGATTCCTGTGTCACATTGAGGTCTTTCATCCATTTTGAATTTATTTTTGTGTATGGTGTAAGAAAGTGGTCCAGTTTCATTCTTTTGCATGTTGCTGTCCAATTTTCCCAGTACCTTTTGTTGAAGAGACTATCTTTTTTTCTATTGGGTATTCTTTCCTTCTTTGCCAAAGATTAGTTGACCACAGAGTTGTGGGTCCATTTCTGGACTTTCTATTCTGTTCCATTGATCTGTGTGTCTATTCTTGTGCCAATACCATACTGTCTTGATGATCACAGCTTTGTAATAGAGCTAGAAGTCTGGAATTGTGATGCTACCAGCTTTGGTTTTCTTTTTGAACATTCCTTTGGCTTTTCAGAGTCTTTAGTGGTTCCATACAAATTTTAGGATTTTTCTATCTCTGTGAAAAATGTAGGAGGTATTTTGATAGGGGTTGCATTAAATGTGTAGGTTGCTTTGGGTAGTATAGACATGTTAACAATCTTCATTCTTCCAATCCATGAGCATGGAATGTCTTTGATTTCTTTGGATCATCTTCAATTTATTTCATCAATGTTTTATAGTTTTCAGAGTATAGATCTTTTACCTCTTTGGTTAGGTTCATCCCTAGGTATCTTATGATTTTTGGTGAAATTATAAATGAGATTGATTCCTTGATTTCTCTTTCTGCTACTTCATTATTGGTGTATACAAATGCAACAGATTTCTGTACATTGATTTTGTATCTTGCAAATGCACTAAAGTTGTGTATCAGTTCTAGCATTTCTTGGTGGAGTATTTCATGTTTTCTACATAGAATATTGTGTCATCTGCAAATAGTGAAAGTTTGACTTCTTCCTTGCTGATTTAGATGCCTTTTATTTTTGTTGTTGTTGTTGTCTGATTATTATGGCTAGGACTTCCAGTACTATGTTAAATAACAGTGGTGAGAGTGGACATCCCTGTCTTGTTCCTGACTGTAGAATAAAAGCTTTCAGTTTTTCCCTGTTGAGGATGATTTTAGCTATGGGTTTTTCATATATGGCTTTTATTATGTTAAGGATGTTCCCTCTATACGTAGTTTGTTGAGGGTTTTTCTCATGAATGAATGTTGCACCTTGTCAGATGTTTTTCTGCATTTATTGAGAGGATCACATGGCTCTTACCCTTTCTTTTATTAATGTGGTGTATGACATTGATTGATTTGTGAATATTGAATCACCTTAGCAGCCCAGGAATAAATCCCACTTGATCGTGGTGAATGATTCTTTTAATGTACTGTTGGATTCAATTTGCTAATATTTTGTTGAGAAACTTTACATCCATGTTCGTTAGGGATATTGGCCTGAGTTTCTCTTTTTTAGTGGGGTTTTTGTCTGGTTTTAGAATCAGGGTAATACTGTCTTCATAGAATACATATGGAAGTTGTCCTTCCATTTCTATTTTTTTTTAAGATTTTATTTATTTATTTTACAGAGATGACAAGTAGTCAGAGAGGCAGGTGGAGAGAGGGGGTGGGAAGCAGGCTCCCCGCCGAGCAGAGAGCCCGATGTGGGGCTCAATCCCAGGACCCTGAGATCACGACCTGAGCCGAAGGCAGAGACTTAACCACTGAACCACCCAGGTGCCCCCCATTTCTATTTTTTAGAATAGTTTGAGAAGAATAAGTTTTAACTTTTCTTAAATGTTTGGTAGAATTCCCTTGGGAAGCTCTCTGGCCTTGGATTTCTGTTGGGGGATTTTTTTTTTTTTTAAAGTTTTTTTTTTTTTTTTTCAGAGATCACAAGTAGGCAGAGAGGCAGGCAGAGAGAGAGAGGAAGGGAAGCAGGCTCCCCGCTGAGCAGAGAGCCTGATGTGGGGCTCAATCCCAGGACCCTGGGATCATGACCTGAGCTGAAGGCAGAGGCTTTAACCCACTGAGCCACCCAGGTGCCCTGTTGGGAGATATTTTTATTACTAAAATAATTTCTTTGCTGGTTATCAGTCTGTTCAGTTTTTTTATTTCTTCTCTTTCAATTTTGGTAGTTTATGTGTTTCTAAGAATTCATGCATTTCTTCTAGATTGTCCAATTTGTTGGCGTATAGTTCTTCATAATATTGTCTTATAATTGTATTTCCATGGTGTTGGTTGTAATCTCTTCTCCCTTATTTGTGATTTTATTTATTTGGGTCTTTTCTCTTTCATTTTGATAAGCCGGGCTAGGGGCTTATCAATTTTATTAATATTCTCAAAGAACTAGCTCCTGGTTTCCTTGATCTGTTCTACTGTTTTTAATTTTTATATCATTTATTTTTGTTCTAATCTTTATTATTTCCCCTCTTCTGCTAGGTTAGGCTTCATTTGTTGTTCTTTTACTAGCTCCTTTAGGTGTAAAGTTAGGTTGTTTATTTGGTTTTTCTTACTTCTAGAGGTAGGTCTGTACTGTTATATACTTCCCTCTTTTTTTTTTTTTTTTAAGATTTTATTTATTTGGGGCGCCTGGGTGGCTTAGTTGGTTAAGCAAGTGCCTTCAGCTCAGGTCATGATCCCGGAGTCCCAGGATCGAGTCCCACATTGGGCTCCCTGCTTGGCGGAGAGTCTGCTTCTCCCTCTGACCTCTCCCCTCTCATGCTCTCTTTCGTTCTCTCTCTCAATCTCTCTTTCAAATAAATAAATAATTTTTAAAAAAAAAGAAAAAATAGATTTTATTTATTTATTTGACACAGAAAGAGAGATCACAAGTAGGCAGAGAGGCAGGCAGACAGAGAGGGGAAAGCAGGCTCCCTGCTGAGCAGAGAGTCTGATGCGGGGCTTGATCCCAGGACCCTGGGAACATGACCTGAGCTGAAGTCAGAGGCTTAACCCATTGAGTCACCCAGGCACCCCTATATACATCCCTCTTATGACAGCTTTTGCTGCATCCCAAAGGTTTTGGACTATCATGTTTTCATTTTCATTTGTTTCCATGTACCTTTTTATTATTATTATTTCTTTGATTTCCTAGTTGAGCCATTCATTCTTTAGTAGCATATTGCTTAACCTCCATGTATTTGTGGTCTTTCCAATTTTTTTTTTCTTGTGATTGACTTCAAGTTTCATAGCATGCAGAAAAGATGCATGCTGTGATCTGAATCTATTTGTATTTGTTGAGGGCTGATTTGTGACCCAGTGTGGGATCTGTTCTGGAGAATGTTCTATGTGCACAGAAGAATGTATATTCTAGGGCTTTAGGATGAAATGTTCTGGATATATCTGTTAAGTCTATCTGGTCTGGGGTGCCTGGGTGTCTCAGTAGCTTAAGTCTCTGTCTTCAGCTCAGGGTCCTGGGATCGAGCCCCACATCAGACTCTCTGACTCTCAGACACTCTGCTCAGCAGGGAGCCTGCTTTTCCCTTTCTGCCTGCCTCTCTGCCTAGTTGTGATCTCTCTTTTTACCAAATAAATAAATAAAGTCTTTTTTTTTTAAAGTTTATCTGGTCTAGTGTGTCACTCAAAGCCATTTTTCCTTGTTAATTTTCTGTTTAGATGATGTGTCCACTTTTGTAAGTGGCGTGTTAAAGTCCCCTACTATTATTGTACTATTATCAATGAGTTTCTTTATGTTGGTTATTAATTGATTTATATATTTGGGTGTTCCCAAGTTGGGGGCATAAATATTTACAATTGTTAGATCTTCTTGTGGGATAGACACCTTAATTATGATATAATGTCCTTCTTCACCTCTAGTTAAAGTCTTTGTTTTAAACATCTATTTTGTCTGATGTAAGTATTGCTAATCTTTCTTTTGACTTCCATTGGAATGATTAATGTTTCTCCAGCCCCTCACTTTCAATCTGTAGATGTCCTTAGGTCTAAAATGAGTCTTTTGGAAGCAGTATATCAATGGTTCTTTCTTTAAATTTAATCCATTCTGACCCTGTATGTCTTTTGATTGGAGCATTTAGTCCATTTACATTCAGAGTGATTATTGATAAATATGCATTTAGTGCCATTTTATTGTTTGTTTTGTGGTTGTTTCTGGAGATTTTCTCTTTTCTTTTCTAATCTTTGTCACTTTTGTTCCTTCTTTCCTTCTCAAAGAGTCCTCTTTAATATTTTTTGCTGGGGTACCTGGGTGGCTCAGTCAGTTGAACATCCAACTCTTGGTTTCAGCTCAGGTCATGATCCCAGGGTCATGAGATCTTGGGATCAAGCCTGTGTCAGGCTTTGTGCTTAGCAGAGTATCTGCTGGAGATTCAATCTCTCTCTCTCTCTCTCTCTCTCTCTCTCTGCTTTTCTCTTCCCCCTGCACTCTTGTGCTCTCTCTCAAATAAATAAGTCTTTAAAAACAAATCTTTCTTGCAGGCCTGGTTTAGTGATCACAAACTCTTTTAGTTTTTGTCTGGGAAAATCTTTAGCTCTCTTATTCTGAATTATAGCTTTGCTGGATAGAGTATTCTTGACTATAGATTTTTCCCATTCAGCACGTTGAATATATCATGCCACTCCCTTCAGGCTTGTCAAGATTTGTGGAGCTTCTTTCAAAAACTTCTTACAAATTTTTGTGGAGATCTGCAGCTAGCCTTATGGGTATTCTCTGGTAAGTTAAGGACTTCCTTTGTCTTGCTGCTTTTAAGTTTTTCCTTTATCACTATGTTTTGCAAATTCAACTGCAATATGTCTTGGTGTTGGCTTGCTTTTGTTGATTTTGCTGGGAGTTCAACATGCCTCCTGGACTTGGATGACTGTTTCCCTCTCCAGATTAGGAAAGTTTTCAGCTATTATTTCCTCAAATAAACCTTATACTCCCTTTCCTCTCTCTTCCTCTTGGATTCCTATTATACAAATGTTGTTACATTTGATGGAGTCACTGAGTTCCCTAAGTCTATTCTCGTGATCCATAATTCTCCTTTCTCTCTTTTGTTCAGCTTCATTATTTTCCGTTATTCTATTTCTATACCACTTATTCGTTCCTCTGATTCTTCCACCTTGTGGTCATTACATTCTGGCAGTTTCAAATCTTGGTTATTTTTAATTCTGTATTTTTAATTCTTACTCTTTTTTAACTCCTTGTCTCTGTGTTAAGAGTCTCCCTGAGGTCATACATGCTTCTCTTAAGCCCACCCAGTATCCTTATGATTGTTGCTGTAAATTCTCAAGCAAGCATATTACTTATATCTGTTTCAATTAGCTCTCTGGCAGCGAACTTTTCTTGTTCTTTCTTTTGGGATGAATTCCTCTCTTGGTATTTTGGCTAAGTCTCTGTCTTCTTTTGTGTGTTAGCAAAGCCTGTTTTGTTTCTTGCTCCTGAAAGTAATGGCTTTGTGAAGAAAAGGTCAAATGGTGTCCATGTCCTGGGGCTTCAGAGAGTGTCTCTGGTATGTGCTGCATGTACTCTGCTGCCATGTTTGGGAAGCTCTTTCCCTCAGGTCAGTTGTCTTCAGAGGCTGTCCTTGCTTACAGTGGTCAGTACTGGACCTAGGCCAGAGCATGGCAAGTTTCAAGTAGGCATGCTCTGGTCTGCTTGTTACATGAGACCTGATGTTACTTCCTGTAGAAATAAAGCCTTGCAGAACTGTATGATCAGAAAATTAGGTGGGTGCGGGAGTTTATGCTGGTCTTCTGGGAAAGAGGACTGCTGTGCTGGTCTGTAGGCATTCTTGTCTGAGAAAAACAGTACCAGCAGAGCACAGGGGGGACAGAACTTGGTGTAAGCAGATTAAGTATCCAGTGTTGGCACTGTGCTGTTTACTGAAGCTGGTTTATACTGAGAGGCAAAGAAGGAAAATAGCACCAGCCTGCTCCTTTGTCTCTAGAGAGGGCTCTCATGCTTGCTGTTCTCAGGAAAGTGCTCCCAGAAGAGCAAACAATTTCCCCTCATGCCTCCTAAGCATTTTCAGACGGTTGTTTTCAAGCAGTCTGTCTCCAAGTTGCTTGCCTGCCTGGAGCAGTGCAGTGCCCCTTGGGCTCTATCCCAGCCAAGTCTGCTGACTTTTAGAACTCCAAACTTTAGGGATATGCTGTGGTGGGGACCTGCACTGGTTTCCTGGGGGAGGATCCTATTGTGCTGAGATAAATGCAGGTTTGACCAAGAAGGGTGGTCATGCCAGGGTGTATGGGCATGGGAATTGGAGCAAGCTAGCTAAACAGCCAGTGTCTGGGTTAGCTGCCCTTAGCAGGTGTCTCTGCACCTATGCTGAGAGGCAGGTGAGGGAAACAGTGCCCACTGACTCCTTTATTCCCAGAGAGGCATCTCTGTGAATGCCAGCTCACACAGATATGCTCCAAAAAGAGCCAACGGTCTCTCTCCATGTCCCACAGGTGATCCTCAGATCGTGCCATCTGCCCCAGTGTTGCTCACCTACCTTCTTTCCAGGAGTAGGGCAGCACCCTCCAGGCTCTATCTTGGCAAAGCCTGCTGACCTCTAAAATTCCACTCCTTGAGCCCTGCTGGTTGCAAAAACTCTGGAAAATTAGCCCATCTCTTTTTCCCAGCCGGTGGCTTTGAAGAATTGCTCTCCTTGTGGTGATCCCTGTTTGCTCCTTCTCTCCTTAGCTCTCACCTTTCTCCACGACCACCACTCCCTCCCTTCCACAGCACGTGTGATCTGTTTCTCCTCCAAACCACGTCTCTGTACTTCTTACCTTCCTCCATGTTGTCTCTTCTCTCCCTCTAGTTGTGCAGTTTGTTCTGTCAGTCCTCACATCAATTTCTTGAGTATTCAGAATAATCCGATAGTTATCTAGCTGTGTCTGAGGGATGAGGCAAGCCTAGGGTCCTCCGACTATGCCCCCATCTTCCTTCACTCCCTCAGCCTCTTCCAATTAATTTTTGCAAGTGTCTTTAGGTTTGTAATTCCCTTTTTCTGTCATCGCCAATCATCTGTAAAACATGTCCAGTTTAGTTTTCATTCATATATTTTACCTCATAGTTCCAAAGCTTCCATTCCATTCTTTCTTATAATTTACATTTCTCTGCCAAGAGCCAGCATCTTTTCATTCATTGGGACCATATTTGGCTTTAAGTCCTTCAACATCTTTATTTTGTAATAGTTGCTGCAAATTCTTTTCTGATAATTCCAATGGTAGGTGGTACAGGAAATCTGTTTTCATTGATTGCTTTTTTATGATTATTATCATAACTTCCTATTTCTTCATATCCAACTTTTATTTTATGATGGGCACTATAGATATTACAAAAAGTTCAGGAGGTGTTGTTTTCTTTTTTTTTTTTTTTTTGGTGTTGTTTTCTTTTAAAGAGTATTCAATTTCAGGCTGGCATGCTGTGAATTTCCTTCTGTTTTTCTTGACTCTATTCAGGTTTGGTTTTAAGTTTTACTATGGTGCATCTTTTAGGGACATGATCCTTACCACTAAGTATATACTTTCTTTTGTTTCAGCTGAATCCTCAAGATGTTAATGATGGAAAATGTGGTCTCTTCATTCTGGTAGGGCCAGATTCTAACTTTTAGAACTGTTTAACCTCTAGTATATTTGTCCTATTCTTGTCCTCATCACTGCCACTCACTTCTAGGCCTTATGGAATCTCACTACATAACCTAGCTCTCAACCATGTACCTGGAGTTTCTGCTTACAAATACTTCTTGGTCTCTCCTTCTGCATAGTTCTCTCTTCTCTTATACTTTGCTCAGGAAATTCCAGGTGTTTGGGGAGTCCTGAATGCTGACCTCTGTTTCCTTAGTTCAGCAGGACAGACAATCCCCGCTTGGGCTTTCCTTCCCTGTGCCACAGTCAAGAAATTGTCTCCAGACAGAGAAGGAAAGGGTGAATATAGCACTATCTCATTTGTTTCCCTTATCTTAAAAAGCACAGTCCTACACAAATCATTTCCAAATGCTTGAAATATATATATATTTCATATACTTTTTATCACATATTATCATATATTTATATGTATCATATATATCATATATTATCATATATTTATATATACGTGTGTGTGTGTGTGTGTGTGTGTGTGTGTGTGTGTGTATGTATATGTATGGTTTTTTTTCTGTTTAGTTTCATAGCTGTTTTTGGCAGGATGGCAACTCTGGTACCAAGAACTCTATCATGGCGGAAACATGAGTCCAATTTTTTAAAATCTTTTGTTTAAATTGTGCTTCAGTTTAAATGATATGTATTGACCTCCTTGAAGTTCATTGATCATTTTTTCTACTATTAATCCCATCTGATGTGTTTTCTTAATTTTAAATAATGAATTTTTTTTAGTTGCAGGATTTCCTCTTTTCTTTAGTTTCCACATCTATCCTGAAATTTTCAAGTCTACCAATACATTTCTATATTTTCTGGTAAATTATTAAGAAATTTATCCCAGTTAAAGCCTTTGTTAATTTCAATATATGGATCATGTGTGGGTCTGTTTCTATTTACTTATTTTCCTCTTTATTATGGGTCACTTTTTTTGTTTCTTTGTATATCTAGTAATTTTATAAATATATTTTTATAGAAGCATTGTTTTTTGTTTCTTATGGTGGGTTCTGGGATTTAAAAGCTCTTGTTTCCAGTTCTTAGGATTCCCTTAGTCCTAAGAAACTAGCTCATTTGTTTGTTTTCCCAAGGTATGCTCTGAGTATAAATGAATGGCCAAGGTATTTACTAAGCTTTTCTAATGGTGTGATGCAAACTCCCAACTTTGTTTTCTCTGCCATAGACAACTGTGAAATCTCTATTAAATACTTTCATCCCTTCAAATATTGCTTGTTCCATGGGTTCCTTACAAATCTCACACATAAAGGATTCAGGTGTAAAGAAAGAAATGGAGGGAACTTTCTACAGATATTTTAAAACCCCTCCTCCGGTGGCTTGTCCTTTCACTGACTGCCCTCTTCAAATCCTAGCTATTCTCTCAGATCTTAATGCTATTCTCTTACTCTGCAGCTCAGTTACACTGTAACTTCTCTTTTTATATATTTAAAAAAGACTTATTTATTTATTTATTTTAGAGAGAGAGAGAGCACATGAGTGGGAGGGGCAAAGAGAGAGAATGTTAAGCAGCATGAGCTCCCAGCATGGAGCTCAACACAGGGCCCAATTTCATCACCCCCCCCCCCCCAGATCATGACCCTGAGATCACAACCACTTCAGCCAAAACCAAGAGTCAGGTACTCAACTGACTGTTGAGCAGCCCCTCAATGAACAGCCCCTAGACTGTAACTTTCTCCTCTGAAGTGTAACCTCCCTGCTGGAGAACGCCCTCAGGGGAGGAGACATATAAATTTGGAACTCAAGCAACTGATTCCCTCATTCAATGGCTGAGTCTCCTATATTTTCTACATTTTTTTTGCTCACCCGTATGTACCTTCAAATGTTGGGTTTTTAAAATTTTGTTCGCAATTTATGGTTGTTATTAGCAGGAGTATAGGCCTTCTATAAGCTACTCCACCATTATTAGAAAATGATAGTCTTTTTTTTCCCACTTTTAATAGTTGTTAGTAGCAAGATGTTAAGTCTAATTTTGATACCAACTACTGCATCATGACTGTAGCTGGAAATTTCTAAAGTCTGATGTTGAAAAAAATTAACATCTTTATTTTAACTAACCCATAACCGAAATTTGGGATTTACTCCAATTACAAATGTAGGCAATGAAACACAATAGTAATTTGCAGTGTCTGTATTATTATCACCAAGAAGAATCACAGACAATGAAAAATCACATTCAGTTCTGGCATATATTTTGACATATGATAAACCTTGGTGACTATTTCAAAATTTGAGTAGCTATTAGATCCACCACTAGAACTTGATATTTGATGTGTTAATAAAAAAAACACATATATTACAGTTCTTAAAATTTGTCTTTAATGTTTGATAGCAAAATGTCAAAATAATTTTGGGTGGGGTTTTTTTTTTTGCTTTTTTTTTTTTTTTTTTTTTTTTGCAATTCCCTGTGTTGTTTAATCCATTCAAAAACATTATTCTGACAGGAGGTCTATACTTACAAAAAGGTTTAGAAGCCTTGCCCTACATTGTTTTCTGATCCTTCTTCTTTCCACAAAAGTTCTTAAAAGATCATGACCTTGTAATTTCTCCTTATAAGAAAGATCCTGTCCCTAGCTCACACCTAGCTCCTGAGTTCCAAACACCTATATTCACGCAGAATTTCATATTGGTCCTCAACAAGCACTTCTAACAACACAATCCAGAGTCCATTACCTTTCCTGCCACAATCTTGCTCCTTCTTCTATGTTCCTATGCTTCATGGCAACCCCATCTACCAAAGGACACAAGTAAGAAACCTTATTGACTCTTCCTTCTCTCTCACATGCCATATCCAATCACTCACCATGTCTTATAAATGAAACTTCCTAAATATCTCAAAAGTTGGTTTATTTCCCTTAATCCTTTCTACTTTTCACTTTATTTAGACTCTTCTTTCCCTTGCATAATAATATCTTTCTTACCTGTTACAAAAGAACTGAGGCGACCTTCTACCAAGTCTTTACTTTCTGCCTGGGGACCCAGCTGTCCATTTATTCTCAGGTTCTCAGAGCCTTGTTCCTTGCCCATTCTCTCTCTTTCTCTCTCTTTCTCTTTTTTTTTCCTGAACCTCCAAACTCTCTTCTGAATATTTTCCCAGTAACATATAAGAGTGTTCAACTGTCTGATTTTATTTTTTAAAAAAGCTTACTATCTACATTCACCTATCTGCATTCACTCTCATTTCTCATTGCTTTACAGAATTAACAAATATCCACTTCAATCATTTTGTGCAATTCTGCTCTTTTGCCATCTACCAGTTCTCATTTCTATTTTCATGGAGGCTTTGATAATTTCTACCACCCATTCATACTACCATCTCTTCTAATAGAAAGTAACAGCCATTCTTTATTCCTAGTGTAATTCTTTCAATTGTTTCTGACTTTGCCTCCTCAGGGACCTTATTCCATCATCTGTTACCTTTCTTTTTTGCATTTTTAAGTTCTCGCATTCTACTAGCTTTCACCCTTAACGTGTAAGCACATTATTGATCTTAATTAATCTTGAATATAATCTTAAATATAGTCTTAGTTTTCTCAAACATTATTAGTTTGTGAATAATGCAGGAAGGAGAAATGATTTCCCATCTACTTTCTGAGGTCTTAACTTAGACCTCCAGTAATAGATGACAGATTAACAAGTGAAAAACAGACATTTAATAATATGTAGATACTTCCTGTACACAAGGGATACACCCCCCCCCCAAAAAAAAAGCTGAGTAACTTCTTCAGGTGGTGCAAGCCACCACCTTAAATATCATCTTCAGCTAACAACAAAGATGTTGGTTGGGAGGAGACCAGTTAAAGGAGATTACTAGGAAAAGCACAATAAACAAGGGTAAGGTTTGTTATGCAGATTTAACTGGGTGTCTTCTCCATTAATAAACCTGTCTCCTTTCCTGATTTCGTCATCCTTCTCCTCCTCGTACAGATAGGAAAATGCTGTCTGTACCGGGAAATAGATTTCCTTTATGAATGCAAATTTCTCTTACAAAAGGGTAACTCCTACTTTGTTTTCAGAGCTTTCCCTGTGTTTGCAATTTCTCAATATAGCCAACTCAAAATAATCTTTATGCCAAAGAGGCATATTTTGGGGTGGCATATTCTACTACTTCTCAGTAGTAATATGGTCATATTTCAGCACTACCTCCAATTTCACTTTTTCATGCCCTCAGCTGTGCTGTCGTTAAATACTAAGACCTTCCCCACCCACCTCTTCACAGATTCTCTTCCAAGTGTATCTTACAAATCCTGAACATTCATCTTGTTAGCTCGTGGACTGTCTTCCCTTGCTTTCCTTGTTTATAGTCTTCCTCTTTTAGTTCTACTTTCTTCAGTTATTTAAGTTCTTCCTCTTACCCCTACTATTGAAATCTCTATCCCTTCTTCACACATGCCTATGTCCCTACTCTTCTTAAACCTACAAACCCCTTGAAGTTCGAAGTTGACTCTGAACCTGACTCTGAATTTCTTAACATTCTCACTGCACAAACATCATACTGATATATTTGCCAAAGCATGCGCAATGCTTCTCTCCACAACTCTGCCACACTTTATCACCTGAGAAGGAAGGCAACACAGTTTGCATTGTTTCATGTTCTATGTTCTTCTCCGAACATAGTTCCTTTATCCTCTGCTATCGACTCCCATATGCAAGAGATTCACTTATTGCTCCATGAGGCTAGGAACCATGCACGTGTTTGACATTGTGTGGTCCTCCTAGGTGTCTTCGAAAAAAATTTTTTTCCATGAAAAACAACTCATAAAAATAGATACCTTTGAGATTGCCCTTCAGTTTTAGTAAGGTGTTGTATTACTAAAGATAGCCCTGCAGTTTAGAGGAACATTTGCATTTTGATGTTGGCCAATTTGTTCTAGGAAATTTATTCTATAATCTCTCTCTCCTCCTTTGTATCACCATTTATTATTCATTTCCTGGCAATCTGTTTCCTGTCTTCACTACTCCACTCTAATTGTTCTCTCTATAATCACCAGTGAACTCCTCATTTTCAAAGACAGAGGAAATGTTTTTAATCTAGACCTCTCTGTGGCATTTGACACTATTGAGGATGCCTTCAGAACGTTCCATCCTGTTACCTGTTTTGACATAATTCTTCATTCACACTGAATTACTATCATGCCGCTGATATCCATTTTGCAAATTTTGATGCAAAAAAAAAAAATTGCTGCTGATAATTTTTTTTACCAGAAGAGATCAAAAGAAGTTTTTCAGAACAGGTTCTCACGTGTACTGGCAATGACAACTATATAGGGCCTGGGGGTTGGCCAACAGTGATTGTAAGAGACTTCCATTCATAAGACGCACCATGTTTTCAAAGATGTTGAAATCTGAAAGAAATGTGCATCTAAGGATCCTTGGCATATGTTATTATCATCGGAGAGTTTGAAGAGAATTGATCTGTGTTGCCTGAATTCGAGGCTTTAAGAAACAATGTGAACATCTTTATATATTTTCTGGATTTACTTGCCTGACTTGAAGTAAATAACCTTACCAGGCTATTTTATGGCTTTTACAAGGCTGGAATGAGATAATGCATGTAAAGTATGTGATGCAGATAAAGTAGCAGAGTCAGGGAGTACTCAATGAATGATAGGAAGAGGAGTAGCAGCAGTAGCAGTAGTGGTCATAGTCATAATAGTAGTCGAAATCATAGTAGTCATAGTAGTAGTAGTACTAGTAACTCATGATATTTTCAATAAAGACTTAAATGATAACTGTTCGTGATTTCAACATTTCTAAAGTGCTAAGACCCTATATGTTTATTGAACATATTTTTGTTTCTGAGTTTAAGTAATCTTAATAAATAATAATCACTTTTCGGGGTTATTTGAGAACTAAATGAGATAATGCATGCAAAATGACTGCTTATTGGTTGAAGTGGTACTTGATATTTTCAGCAGAACATGAATTATAATTTATCTTTGTTGCTTCTAAAATTCTAAGGAAGACTGATAAAGATTCAATGAAGTTAATTTCAGAAACTTTAAGTGCTTCTAGTTAATAATTCCTTCTTTCGATATTTTGTCTGGATTGAGTAAGATAATTTATGAAACTACATAATAATCATAAAATACTTGACTCGGTGTATGACAAATAAGAAGCACTCAGTAAAAAGTAGTTATCATTACTTCAATTATGATTTATACCTGGTATTTTCTATGGTAGTTCATTTTTGCACTTTCTCCTTGGGCAACTCAAAGGTTTTAAAAGTATCAAAGAATGTTCCAAATATACCTATTAAAATTACTTGATTTTTCTGAAGTTAACTTCACCAAATACCATGTGACTTTCAGAATTTTTATAAGAATGAATAAGATAGTGCATGTAGTATGTTGCTATTATTGATGTTGCTTTATATTTACCTGACATAATAATATTACCAGAATTTCTTCTACTTGTTGACAAATTTAAAATACTGATAAAGACTTTGCTCATTTGCTGAACTTAATGCTCTAATGTTGAAATAACTTTGCCTATTAACATAGAAGAGCAGTTCTCAAACGCAATGGTATCAGGACTCCTTCATAATTTTCAAAATGACTGAAGACCCCAAAAAGCTTCTGTGTATGTGGATTATACATATTGATATTTGCTGTATTTGAAATTAAAACTGAGAAATGTTTTAACTATTTATGAATCATTTCATTTTAAGTAAAACGAACCCACTTAATGTTAAGAGAACATTTTTATGAAAACCGTATTTTACAATTTTGAAAATCTCTTCAATGTTTAGTTTTATGGAAATGCAGTTGAATTCTCCTATCTGCATCTGCTTTCAACTTGTGATTTGTTGTTTCAGTTAAAGTTTATGAGGAAAATGCAGTTTTAAAGACAAATAGTTGGAAAAAGGAAATCTAGCAAACCCTCTAAAAGAGCCTCAGCAGCCCCCCAGGGTCCTTGAACTACACTTTGAGAACCGCTGACATATACCTTTAATTTTCTAAAGTACTAAATAAGATAATCCATGCAATATATATCGTTATTAATGCTGCTTCATTTGTTGCTATTATTTATAATTTCCAGATAGTGTAAAAAAATCTTGAGTTTCTTCTTGTTTTGTTGACTGCATTCATGGTTTCTTTAAAAAAAAAAAAAAAAGAAAGAAAGAAAGAAAAGGAAAATTAATAACGGCATAAATTTGGTAAAGGGGTTAAGCTACTTGACTAAAATCTGTATTACATAGTCTTTAACCAAATTGAGATAATACAGTTTACATCTATAATGTCAGTGATACACATGGCTCAGTGCCTGGAACATAAGACAGACTCAGTAAAAGGCAGCTTTGGAATCATTCTTTACTCAATGTACATAAAACTATACAAATAGGTGTGATGGATAAAATTGAACTCACATATCTAATAACATCTTCAGCACATCCAGAGTCAGTCTTTTGTTATCCTTTGACACAGGCCTACTTTCAGGCCCCAGAGTCCCTTAGGAAAATGGGTAAATCTTTTAACAGAAACAAGCCGATCCCACTGCAAAGCTGGGCTCTACTCTTCTGATCGGTGTGTAAGGCCTTCAGAAACTTCAGGTAGCTCTAGAACATTGTGCAGCATTTCCTGTAGGGAACAGAATCTCCACTCTAGCACTTGTTTTCTGAGTGTAGGCTTGCCTGTACTTATCAGGATTCCTCCAAAAAAGAATGCAATTTCCCCAGACCAAGTCTTTAGTTCCCACATGGCTAGGGGTTGGGAGAGGGGGGTAGTTTGGAAGGGAATGTTCCTATACCCAAATGTTCCCACACCCCTCTCTGGTCTTGCTATAGGATCCTGAGGAAAGTATGAGTTTTTCTACCAGCTCTTTGGCAAAAAATGGCCTTCTTTCCTACAATTGTATCGAAGTGGTGAGTGTTTCTACGCATAACTCCAAGTCTGTTGCTCTAAAGTAATCACTTCCAAGGTCAGCAGTGGACAGTAAGTCCTGGAGAACTTTATGATCTGAGATCTAATAGTGATTTCATTGCCTGCTTCAGAAAGGACCTCTAGGTCTTCTTTTTCTCTTTTAAAATATTTTTCTTTGTCTCTTTTCTTCTTCTTTTTCACTTTTAAAATATGATTAAACTTTTGTTATGGAGGCTTTCAAAGATGACAAATGTAGGTACAATTACATAATAAAAACCCATGTATGTACCATCCAGCTCTAAGTTTTACCAGTTTATGTACTGTCTTGTTTCATTCCTACTTCTATCTACTTCTCCTTCGCATATTATTTTGAAATAAACTCCAGACACCATAATACTTCATAAATATTTCATCATGTATATATAAAATATGTATCACGTATACATATATATCATGTATATATAAAATATAACATATATTTTTTCTACATAACCATAAAATCAACATCTTTCTTAAAAATTAATCAATGGTAATTATTTAATATCAGCAAAAAGCCAGTCATTATTCAGAATTTCCAGCTGTGTCATGAAAATTGTTCAAAGTTGGTTGGCATCGAGATTATAAGAAGAGCCACATATTGTAATTGCTTAATAGGTATTTTAAGTCTCTCTTAACTTGGAGGTACTCATTCTAATTTTTTTCTCTTGTAAATTATGTTTTGAAGAAGCCATTCCCTCCTTTCTTAATTCCCTACTCACTTCCTTAATTCTGGAAAACTTCCTGCAGCCTAACCCTTCACTAAAACATTTCACTGAAGATAAGTCAATACTGACTTCCTTCAGGCAAGCCTGATACACACTCTTTCTAAAGACTCCCTTATACTTATGACTTTTGGGATGAAGGTTCTAATGTTAGAACAAGCTGGCAGCCTTCTTAACTGACTTTTTAAAACTTAAGAAATGTAGGGACAGCTGGGTGGCTCAGTCGGTTAAACATCTGCCTTTGGCTCAGGTCATGATCCCAGGGTCCTGGGATGGAGCCCCTCATCAGGCTCCCTGCTTAGTGGGGAGCCTGCTTCTCCCTCTCTTTTGGTTGCTCCCCCTGCTTGTTCTCTCTCTCTCTCTCTCTCTCTCTCACTCTCGCTCTCTGTCAAATAAAATCTTCAAATTAAAAAAAAAGGATTTTCACTTTCAGATTCGTCACAGTTCTCCATGTGTTCCCTAAAGCCAGCAGCAATCTCTGAGCTCTGAGTGTGCACTTCTGTCTCTGCTCACAGCTCATAGTGAATACCCGCCAACCCAGGATTCCTAATAATAATCTCTGATAGATTCCTAAAAGTACAATCAGACTTTACCCAGGCTCCAACTTCCTGGGGACACAGGGAGAATAAATTAACTTTACATTTGAATTTTACTTGTAAGTTATCCTATGGATGTGGGATCTCTTCAAGATCTTCCAGAGCGATTTCTGAAAATTTCCACGTTTCTCACTTAGAGTGAGGCACAAGATCTCCTTCTGCTCCCACCTCCTCATTGCTATTTTCCGCCAGTGAGCTTATTTATTAATGGAGGTGCACGCCTCCAAGAACGACCTCTTGGTATTCTTAAAAAAAAAAAAAAAAAACGAGACAAAAATGCTTGAAATTCCACACACAAATGGGGATACTGCATCTCTCCCAGCTCTTTATTTTACTCTGTCTCTTGCCCTTAAAATGAGGTTGCTTATGCCCAGTGACTCAGGAAAGACTCTTGCTAAAAAGAGAGTTCTGTCAGTTTCTGCCTAGAGATGATCATTTCTGTACAGTGCTCAGATCTATTCCCTGCAGCAGGGCTGAGGGCCCCGCTGTCCTCTCCATCTCTAGTAACCAGAACTCTGGCTCCAGAGGACTCACACATAAAATTTCCTCCTCTTAACCTCTTTCCTCAGGAAAGGAAAGCGTGGAAAGGGACTCTCAGCTAAAAACTCATCTCAAACTCAGCCCAGCCGACCCTTATAAGGCATGGTTCCTCATCTAGGTGGTGCACACATCATTTTTATTGCATGTGGAAGACGATAGGCTAAAAAAAAAAAAAAGAACCAGTGAATTTATTAATGCCATTGAGTCTCGCTGTAATGTATTCATTCATTCAACAATTATTTATTGAGCGCTCCGTGTGAGCCAGGACAGTTCCAGGAACCGGAAATGAAACAAAGCACACGCAATCCACTCTTACACATGAGCAATGATGGGAATTCCTCGCCTTCTACAGAACTTGGGGGAGAAGGTATTCCTAGCCTAAAAGAAATGGTCATTCTCTGAGGTCACACTGCAACTCTTTCCTGTGACTATCAGTTTATGCCATGAATAGCTTTCAACAAATGCCAGTTCTGAATTTTCTTCGGTAAAATACAGTTGAATGTATGCCACTGCACAAACCTGTTCAGTCCTTCAGCTGTGCTGTAACTATATCCTACCTTTTGTTGTCGTTGTCGTCCCTTTAGGTGTGTCAGTTCCTATCCCAGTGATCGGACTGAGAGATGAAGAAAAAGTGTTCGTCAACAACACCACCTGCGTGCTGAACGACCCGAATTTCGTTCTCATTGGGTCCTTCGTCGCGTTCTTCATCCCGTTGACGATCATGGTGATTACGTACTGCCTGACGATCCACGTTCTTCGCCGGCAAGCTCTGATGTTACTGCACGGCCACATCGAGGAACCGCCTGGAATAAACTGGAACTTTCTGAAGTGGTGCAGGAGGAACGCCGCGGAGGAAGAGAACCCGGCCAACCCTCACCAGGACGCGAACCCATGCCGAAGGAAGAAGAAAGAGCGACGCCCCAGGGGCACCATGCAAGCCATCAACAACGAACGGAAAGCGTCCAAAGTCCTCGGCATTGTTTTCTTTGTGTTTCTGGTTATGTGGTGCCCGTTTTTCATTACCAATATTCTGTCGGTTCTGTGCGGGAAGGCCTGTAACCAAAAGCTCATGGAAAAGCTTCTGAATGTGTTTGTTTGGATTGGCTACGTCTGTTCAGGAATTAACCCTCTGGTGTACACGCTTTTCAACAAAATTTACCGAAGGGCTTTCTCTAACTATCTGCGCTGCAATTATAAGGCAGAAAAGAAACCTCCGGTGAGACAGATGCCCAGAGTGGCTGCGACTGCTTTGTCAGGGAGAGAGCTTAACGTTAACCTTTACCGGCATACCAACGAACCCGCGCTTAAGAAAGCTAATGACAGTGAGCCCGGTATAGAGATGCAAGTGGAGAATTTGGAGCTACCGGTTAACCCCTCCAGCGTGGTTAGCGAAAGGATCAGCAGTGTGTAATGAGCAGGGCGCAAGCAGCACAGTCTTTCCCTACGGCAAAGCTACAGATGGAGGGAAAGGTCTTAGCATTCTTCTGTCGGTCATAACTAATGTAAATATCGTTGTCTGATAAAAAGTGTTTTGTATATAGCTTTGCAACCCTGTACTTTACAATCATGCACACAACCGTGAGATTTAGGGTTCTATATTTACTGTTTATAATAGATTGAGAATAACTTATTTTGATTATTTAATGCATAAAATGTTGATGTTTCTGCTATCCCTCCCTTCCTATTTCCTTCCCTCCTTCTCCCTCTTTCTTTCGTTCTCTCTCTCTTTCTCTCTCTCTTTTTTGGGGGGGCATGAGATGTTGATGTTGATCTCAGGTGGCATTTGCAGGAGACCAGAATGATGCACGTGGTTATTTCAACCACACCAAAATTAACGAACTCAGTGGACTTTTTCCGGGTTGACAGTAAATATACACTTTAAATTCTTGCTCTGCTCATCCACACACATAAACTCAGTAAGATAGGTTCTGCCTTGTGATACCTTACCACATGCATTGGTGAGTCAAAGGTAGAACTTAGCCTCGTTGTCACATATAGGGGCAAAATTTGACATTGTCCGGATGTCGTGTTGGTATTTTACTACAATGTCCGTCCCCATAGTGGTATTTTAACATAGCAGCTGGTTAACCAGAACTACAGAAGTGGAAGGATGATACGAGATATATACACCAATAGCTTTTCACTTCTTAAGGACAATGTTCAAATTCTGATTATCACGACAAGCAAACTGGAATTAGTGTTTTCATTCTGGTCCTTAGTAAATACCTAATTCTGTGATTAAACTGGGGAACAAGATCCCAGAGTTATTTCCCAATCCAGGATTCAACATCAATTGGGTTTTGATCTCAGGATCCTGGAAATTCGTGTGCTACACACAAAGTGAAATTAGCATTTTGAGCCTTATTAAAATATTTTCATAATTATGGTACCTCTATCTATAGGACCCAATTTCGCAGTCCATTTTTGAGTAAAACTTGCGCTGGAAGCATAGATGATCAAAACCTTGGAAGTTTTACTTGATTAAGGACTACAGAATTAGGCCCTTAGAATGTGGAAAAAAAAAAAAGTAAGTAAAAACAAGCTTGTACTGAACTCTGGGAAAAAAACAGAAATACAGAGTTTCCATTTGGATTTTAAACAAAATTTATCTCATTTTCAGATCCTTCCAAACTCTCTAGTGCAGGAAAAGGCTGCAGCTAATTTGTGAAAGTGGCAAGCTCTTCATTGCACTGCAATTATGTACCAGAAGTTTAAAATCTTTGTTAAAATAATAGTGTTGTGTCACAATAAGTGTTGGCCATTGTTTCATTCGTGGGCCTGCTGCTCTAAGAATTCAGTACCATTTAACTAGTTTGTTAACCACGAAAGGTTTTCAAGCATCGCTAAAGTCAGACCATGAAGTCTATGCTGTGTGCCGAGTATCCAAGTGTTTCCACTATTTCCATGTGTGTCCATTTCACACAACTGTGGATCAATTTCTGAAGAATTCATGATGCTATCTCTTATGCCTGACAGTTACTTACACACCTTAGTGTGTGCTTCTCAAAATCTCGACATCCGTGAAGGCAGAATCTGAATTTCAGAGAACCCCTGGTCTATGTTCTCAACACACAGCATAGATAAATCCAACAGTCTGCCACAGGGGCAGTGGGAGAGCTGCTGTATTTGAGGAAACTCATACAGTCTCTGTTTGATTAGCAACACTGCCAAATGTCCGTCAATTGCTTGAGCATGCCCCAATACACCATGAAAGTAAAGTCTACCTGCCTGTTAGCTCTGTTGAATTGCATGTTAAAACAATTATAGGAAATTGAATGAGATGATCTAATTCTTACTGAAACGAAGACGTCTGAAGACACACAGCATGCATTGAGCATGAGTTCTGCCCATACGGATGGAGTCCTGCATGTATGCCATGTATGTTGCATGAATCCATCGATTTGTATTAACGTAAGGCAGAGTAGATGATACAAAAAGGACTGGAGGAAATCCTTCAGCAGTCCTTGAGATGACTACGCATTCAGATCTGAAGTATTGTGAGTATTAGAGAAAATTGGAAACATCTGATTTCTTTTCTTAACTATCAGGGCAAGCTCATAGCACATGTTTTACAAAGAAATAAAATATAAACCACAGATTTTGAAAAGCACTAGCAATAAGTTGAATGATAATAGCTTATAGCACATTTGTTAATAATTCTTATGTCATCAAGTAGTAGTACTTAATAGTACCCAACACAGTAATTATTCTCAAATCGTGTGCTATTCGTAAGTTCTGTGCAGTTTGGTATGAAACAAATATACTCATTTGGATATAAACCTTACAGTTCAATGTGAAATCTACAAACTTTTGTAAATGTTTTAAAAAGAAAAAGTCCATGTGATAAATGTAAACGTGGTGAATTTACTGTCGAACAAATCATTTTGATGTACTATTATATATGTATATCTGTTTAAGACACGTGCAACAGACTGCCTCATATTATTTCCAGTAAATCTTCTCCTTGGTCAAATGGTACTTTTTGTGAGTGGTTGCAAAGTGTTATCTTATTTGTGGTTCCTGTATGTTATCCATTCCAAGTTTTTGTGATACTTCCTATTAATTTATTAAATTTATTAAATGTTGGCTAGTAGGTCATGTGTCTTTTTTGCCCCTCTGTCGTTCGAAGGGAAAATATACCACTTCACTTCATTTTCTTTGAAAATTAAATCATATCCTGTAAAATAAGATCAAAAAGACAAAAGCAACCAGAAAATATGACTCTTCTGATTAATTCTGCATGTACTCAAAGACAACAAAGCCAGAGGAAAGACGATTAAGAGGTATAAACAACAAAACAATATTAACATCACTGATTCTTTATGAGCAGAATAACTGCACTCCCAAATTATCCTACCTTCCTTAACCCCAGGAGGGGCTTTGGATGGTTCATGTACCCTCTTTGCAAATAGGTATCATTACCATCTTATTTCCACCAGACTCCTAGTTCCCCAAGAACAGAAAGGACCATGTCTATCTTGTTGATGGTTTTATTCCCAATACCTGGCAGCTACACTACATTCAGCAGGTACATATTGAGCTTCCTCAATATTCGTGGACATTGCATTATCTGCTCCTGATGTCAGAATGGGCCTTACAACTCCCTGCTCTTCAATCATGGAGCACCTAAACTTACCTCTATTCCAAATGGCTTTGGATACCTCTGTAATCAGGGTCAATATACTAAGTCACTCTGTTCCTCCACATCTGGAACAAATACCAAAATACATTGGCCTTTTCTTTCAACATGTATACACATGTATACCTTCCTGATGGTGAGTGAGCCTAGATGATATTGGCATGACTTCAGTTCCCTGAGAAAAAAGCAGGAATATCTCGTTCCTTTGCAACTATGACTAGGTTGATTCCTAGGCGTGCATCAAGAGATAAAAGTTGAACTGTCACTTGAGACAACAGGTCACTGCTGCGCATGGCCAGAAATACCTTTTAACACTGAAGCTAGGGGGCTACTCTTCCCCAAAAGCAAGGCAATGGGGAGAGATTTGAATTTCTGACATCTCAGAACAGGAGGTGGAAGGGAAGGTGGGCAGGGGAAAATGAAAGAACTTCATTCCAGAGCACTGGAAGGTTTCATGGTCTAAGAAGAGAAAGATGCTTCTTGTCATCAAGTAGCAGTATGTTTCTACTTACTGCAGAAATATACTGTTTCTACACAGTCTCTTGGCTCCCAATTAGGCCAACGAATTTTCCAAGGTTGCAGCCCATTTCTCCTAGGACATTCTCACTAGTCACATGTTACCGTATCACCTAGAGAGCTGAATACATTCGAAAGAGGTATTTTTATAGGCACTGCCAACAGAAGAGGGTGGCATCATAGAGGTTCTCAAATATTATGTGACCCATAGCACACTTATATATAGCTCTAAGAGGTAGGTTGGGCTCCACTGGGATGTAAATCCTGAAAAGATGAGTGTGCAGGATGCTTCCTGGGAAGTGTTCTTGGGACCCATTTGCACAGGGCAAGGGGAGAAAACAGGAGGGAGAAGATGGACTGTGGTGTACTTACAATAAGGACTTACACCCCCTGCACCTTTAGAGGGGAAAATAAACCACTTCACCTCATTTTCTTCGCAAGTTAAATTGAATCCTGTAAAATAAGTCCACAAACACAGGGATGCCTTCAGGTCAGGTCATGATCCCAGGGTCCTGAGATGGAGTCCTGCATCGGGCTCCTTGCTCAGCAGGGATCCTGCTTCTCCCTCTGCCTGCCTCCTTGTGCTCGCTCTCTCTCTCTTTCTCTGACAGATAAAGAAATAAAATCCTGTAAATAAATGAATACACAAGGACGAACACAACCAGAAAGTATCACGCTTCCTGACTAATTCTGCATGTACTCAAGGACTACATACAACACCATGGGAAAGACAAGTAAGAGGTCCAAACAACAAAAGCAATGATCACACTTAGTTGACTCGAGTGGTGAGCTCTGAATCTAAGGTATCCCTTCAGAGTTGTCCCAAGTGAAAGTGAGGGGCCAGACCTCTATACCTCCACTGCCCCCAAGAGAGATGTCTTATGCCAGGCCACTCTATTCAACAGAGACAGCTCTTAGGGAAGGCTTATAGATAAAAGCTATCAGTCCACAATCATCCCAACCCTTGGGGAATAAACCCTTCAGCCCTGAAGGTGGGATCGTGGCAGGGTAGCATAGCATCCATAATAAATAGTATATTTATTGGATAGGAAAGATTCATCACCCAGTTCAGTACCTATATAATAACATGAAAGAACCTGTCACTTCAGCCAACATCAAAGCAAATGGAAGAGAAAGGACATACAGGCATACCTTGGGGACCTTGCAGGAGCATTTCCAGAACACCACAATAGCGTGAGTCAAATGAATTTTTTTAGTGTCCCAGTGCATATAAGTTACGTTTATACTATAATGTAGTCTGTTAAAGGTGCAATAGCATTATGTTTAAAAAAAAATTATGTCTAAAAAAATACCTTAATTTAAAAAAAAATATTTTATCACTAAAAATGCTAACTATTGTTTGAGCTTTCAATGAGTCATAAGCACTGAACAAAGATTACCATGACAAATAAAATAATAACAAAAAATTTGAAATATTGCAAGAATTACCAAAATTTGACACAGAGATACAAAGTGAGCAAAATGCTGTTGGAAAAATTATGCTAATAAAAAGTGGCTCTGATAGACTTGCTTGACACAGGGTTGCCACAAAATCTTCAATTTGCAAAAATGCAGCATCTGCAAAATTCAGTAAGTTAAAGTGCAATAAAACAAGGTATGCTGGTTTTTAAATGTGATTTCTCTTCTTTTTTCAATTTTTTAAAAGATGTCATTTATTTCTTTGAGAAAGAAAGAGAGCACAAACAGGGGGTGGAGCAGAGGGAGAGGAAGAAGCCCAACACAGCCAATTCCAGAACCCAGGGATTATGACCTGAGCCAAAGGCAGACACTTACACCGCAGAGCAGGGAACCCCATGTGGAGCTCCAGCTCAGGATCCCGGGATCATGACCCGAGCCTAATGACTGAGCCACCCAAGCGCCCCTGTGATCTCTCTTCGGACTGAAGGTACTCTCAATCAACAGCTTCCTAGGATTTTTCCATCTGGAGAGCTTCAGATAAACTGCAGTAAAGAACAATCCCAAAGTCTCCGGGGCTTAACAGTGCAAACGCCCCTTTTGTGCCCACACTCCATGTTCAAGATGGGTTGCCAAGAAACCTCTTTTCAATATAGTTACTCCCGAAAAAACGTGGTAATAGAGGCTATATCTTTACATGCTACTTCCATGGAGCAGAGGGAAGGGAAATTAGTGGATGTCTTTCTTCCATTAAAGCTAACCCTCCTTTTTCTTTTCAACTGAAGCTAACGCTACTTTTTTCAGTTTAATCCTGAGTCTACCCTTATTCTCACACCTTATCTATAACATTATTTCTATCCTTAATTTTAAATATCTCTATATTTCATTGCACTCCTGCCCTGAATGTTATAATTAATTCTAACCCTAACTCTTACCTCTGAATCCTGACATCACCTTTAATTATGATCCTGTTTTTCTGGAAACTCTAACATTACTCAAATCTCTAGCCCCTACCCTTAGCGTTAACTCCAGTGCTTCTCCTGCCTTTAACCCTCCTTTGGGGTTAATCTCTAACTTCTAAGCTTCTAACCTTACACCTAAGCTTAAACTTTAGCTCTAATTTCTATTTTATTCTAAAAAAATTATCTTTTTGTTAGGGTCCCGAGAAGCAATATCGAAAGCCACAGAAAGAAAATTTATGATCAACCTTTGTTTACCTGTCTTAAAACCTCACACACAAACTAGCTTCAGTTGGTCCACTCCCTACACACTATCATGATATTATTGTGAAAATTAATAAAAGGAAACCTCATTTAAAGCAGGGTTGGGTGGCCAGAAGGGGGAGGTCTCATACAGTACCCACCCTTTTCATCTCTTTGCAGACCCAGTAGGAAGAGACTATCTTGAATTCTCAACAGGAAGAAGCCTGCATACTACTTTACTACCACAGCAGGAAGAAAAACTGTTTTCTTTTTGCCCAGCAACAATGCAGCCAATGGGAGACAGTCACAGTTCAGCCAATGAAAAGTCACTATACTTCAAACTCTTTGTTTGAAGTGGACTTTTCATTTGTAACTGTCCTCTCAACTCCTGGCTTTCCTCTATAAAAGATCGTTCCTCTCCTTTGTTCTCCAGACTTGCTTATGGTTTTGCCAAAGCTTGCTTGTCCCAAATTGCAGTTCTCTGACAGTCCTGAACAAACCCGTTTTTGCTGGTAAGATAGCTGGCAGTTTTATTTTTAAGGTTAATATTATTCATTTTACTATAATTATGACTTGTCGAGCACTAACTATATGCCAAATACAAACATACTTTGTTTTATGTAGATACATTAGTATATTTAAAATCTCTACATTGCTGTTGTGGAAACTGAGAATCAGAGAGGTAAAGGATCTTCACCTAAGTCACGCTGCTAGGAAAAGCAGAGTGAACTGTCTGGTTTCTAAGCTTCTACTGTCCCCAATGTGCCATAGGACTCCTTCTTCTTAGTGTCTCATGGTGTTGGTTTGCAATCTCCTTGGGAGCTTCCCAGGTGTGATCTGAAATTAACCCCTGTATTTAGAGGTCAGGGAGAGACCAAAGAAAAAGGCAGGCACTCCAGGTTGGTAAATGGCAGATTTAATAAGCAAATTGAACTTATATACAAGGCTTATCTTCGGTGGCAGCAAGACAAGTAGATCTCCACACCCTCCTGCCACATCTTAAAAGTTTATGTAAAGACCTCAACTGGATTCAGTATACCAGACAGGTGTTTTCAACACATCACTATCTCATGGCTATGTCCTTAGAGCAGCCTCTGGGAGCAGGGTAAAAAAGCAGAACCCACATTCCAAAGACATGGGAGGGAGTGAGCAGCCTATGATTGCTTGGGTCCAGCTCATGGGTTGACCAGTGGTCATGTCTTCTCAATGACTTCCCCAATGCTACCTCTCTCATGACCAGTGTTTACAATCTCGTATGTCCCCCTCTTTTGCAGTGTGCTCCCAACAGTCAACAAGGGATTTCATTAGCATGGAGATGGCTTTTTTGGTGGCTATCCAGCTGCATTGGAGGCAGATGCCACAGCAGCAGCAATACAGGCACATGCAGGAGAAAACACAGACTAACACAATTCCCAGTCTCAGGTATGACTTTTTTCATCAAGAGCCCCATGATCTGGACCATTGATTTATTAGGTCCCCTAGGCTGAGAATTGGATCACTCAGGGTGTTTACTCATGTTTTCACATGATTTCATAAAGATGATATACTAGCAGACTCATCAGATATAAACACATAACATTTTGATTGGATAATGTCAAACGTATCCCCTTGCAAGGCAGTAATAATGTCCAAGGCCATCCTATTTTGGAGGCCTTTTCTTTCCCTTTTCTTTTTTTTCTTTCTTCTTTTTTTTTTTTGTCATTTTGATATTCAGTAAGGACAGGGTTTATTGGCTATCATTCAAGGCTTGCTGAGTGAATTTATTAAAGTTTTCTATATGTGCTATAGAATCCTCCAAGCCAATGGAGGGAACAAAAATGGCAGCCAAATGAGCATATCAGTGAAAGAATGTGCCCATCTGACCTTAGAGGTCGATAGAGGTTGACCACCATTGTTACTATGAAGCAGATTCTCCCCTGTGCTCAGGAAAAACCTGGGGTGCAATCGCCCAACCACTCAGGTGGAAGCCATGGCCAAGGAATTGTGCCACACAACCATCGGGTTCCATTTGGTGCTATCCAATAGGGCAGCCCAACCAGTCAGTGCCAAACCAGCCACTATCCATTAATATGACAGAATGACTGACACAGTTCCAGAGTATTCATTCTATATTTGTAGTACAATAGCGTTGATTCTTTTTAGAGTAACTTTTTTGTTCCCAACATAAGTGTGCCCGGGTGCTCAAATGCCTATAGCCCAGAGTAAGCCACATAAACCTAGTCTAAATCTGAGCATAGACAACCATGACTCTGATGGTGGTACTTCGAGGACTTTTCTAATGAGCAACTTTATGGGCTGCCTTTAGTTTGTTTGACAAAAAAAGAATGCCCATGCCCAGTATCATTGACAGTGTGTGCCATAGGCCAGTTTTCCGATCAGTATTGGTAATATCAGGTGAATGTTAGCCCTTGCTTGTTCTTCTTTACTGTACTGCTTGGGGCCTTTTAATCCCTCTCCTGGAGGGTGTTACCATCATGGCAGTCCTGACAAGCAAGAGAGGGGTAGCTGCCCACATACCCAACAACTGAATTGATTTCTTTGTCAGGCATGTGAGATTGTCTACTGTATAAAAGTATGTCCATTAGGTGCCTAACCCATAACCAGACACCACAAGAGCAGCAGAAGTAAGGTCAAAAATATGGATATTTAGTAGGGAATTGTATGGAAACATTGTCCCCTTCTAGAAGAATTACACCTGTGGCCTGATCTTTAGAAGTTGAAGTGGCTGCAGCTTTAGGAATGTGACCAGGTCGTATATGCCATACATGTTGGCTGGGAGAGACACTGCTGTCACCCATGAGGAGATGGACTGGGGGTGGGATACACCAGACTAAGACCACTATTTTCTCCCCTTTGTGTATGTTCCATTCCAAGTACAGAGCATTTCAATGGGTGTGGCTTACAGCATGATAACAAGATTCCATTGTAGACTGAGTAGTTTCCCCTCACCCAGAGGTGCGAACTAACTCACCCATCCCAGCAAGACATCCCATTGCAGAGATACCACCTCACACCAGTCAGAATGGCTAAAATTAACAAGCTAGGAAATGACAGATGCTGGCAAGGATGCGGAGAAAGAGGAACCTTCCTAGACTGTTGGTGGGAATGCAAGCTGGTGCAACCACTCTGGAAAACAGCATGATGGTTCCTCAAAAAGTTGAAAATAGAGCTACCTTACGACCCAGCAATTGCTCTACTGAGTATTTACCCTAAAGATACAAATGTAGTGATCCGAAGGGGCATGCGCACTTGAATGTTTATAGCAGCAATGTCCACAATAGCCAAACTATGGAAAGAACCTAGATGTCCATCAACAGATGAATGGATAAAGAGGTGGTATATATATACACAATGGAATACTATGCAGCCATCAAAAGAAATGAAATCTTGCCATTTGTGATGACCTGGATGGAACTAGAGGGTATTATGCTTAGCATAATAAGTCAATCAGAGAAGGACAATTATCGTATGATCTCCCTGATATGAGGAAGTTGAGAGGCAACGTGGGGTGTTTGGGGGGTAGGAAAGGAATAAATGAAACAAGATGGGATCGGGAGGGAGACAAACCATAAGGGAGGTTTAATGGGACGAAGAAAAGTGAGGGGGGTGGGGGGGGGGGGGAGGGATAAGATGGTGGGGTTATGAACATTGGGGAGGGTGTGTGAGATGGTGAGTGCTGTGAAGTGTGTAAACCTGGCGATTCATAGACCTGTACCCCTGGGGCTAATAATATAATTATATGTTTATAAAAAAATTTTTTTAATTAAAAAAAAAAGACATCACATTGCAAATGCCAGTAGAAAATACCTCTCTCAGGCTTGATGGGGCTTATTCTCAGCCGCATAGTTTGTTGATCTATGGTAAGTCGGGGCAATGGCTCTCTCCTGCAATTCCATACCTTTACAGTACTGGGTACCTTGGTTTCCAGTCTGGCATAGGGGATCTACTGGTTGGCCATTCAAATGTATTAAAACTGGGACGGAACTTCAGCCCACCTGGCCAAGGTGGGTTTAGCTGCTAGTAATTTAGTCTGCTGCTTTAATATTCCATTTTCCCTTTCTAGCACGGCTGCTGCTTGCACATTATAGGGGAGATGAATCTTCCCTTTAATGTCACGTTCTTTCACCCAGTCTTATACATCATGACCTTTGAGGTGTAGCCTCTGTTCACTGTCTATTCAATGAAGGTTTCTGTACATGGTATTCAGCTCCTCTAATCTGCTAATGGTGGCAGCCTAGTTTACACAGTGACAGGGGAAAGCTTGGATTAGGCCAGAAGCTGTGTCCACACAAACCAAGGCACATTTAGAACCCTCACTTAGAAGAAAGGGACCAATAGAGTCAATTTGCCAATGCCTCACTGGCTGGGAACTCTGGTGGCTGGCGTCAGACTCCTTGGCATTGTTTTGAACACACAGGGCATGTTCTGATTGCATTAACAGTCAGTGTACTTTTAGAGCAATCTGGCATCCTTGGCAATATGCCATCCCATCCGGGTACCACTGTGGCCACTCTCCGTATACCAGATCTGTTGTATCTATGGAAGGATCTGCTGTTAGCGCTTGCACCTGAGTTAGGACAACAGATTACTGATTGCCAGAGGGCATAGGTACCTTATGAACTGGGACATGAAAAACAGTGAGGACTGTCTTAGGACCCAAACATCTTTTCATATATTCTGACCCCGCGAGGGCTTAGTCATAACCATCCACCTCTCACTTTCCCGTTATCTGAGCCATAGAGTTAATTTCTTTTTTTTTATTTTTAAGATTTTATCTATTTATTTGACAGAGACAACATAAGCAGGGGGAGTTGGAGAGGGAGAGGGAAAAGCAGGTTTCCCACTGAGCAGGGAGCCCAATGCGGGGCTCCATCCCAGAACCCCTGGATGATGACCCAAGTGGAAAACAGACACCTAATGACTGAGCCACCCAGGTGCCCTAAATAGGGTTAATTTCTTTAGAACAGTCCAACTGTCAGTACAAAGGGTTAATGGCCAGGGCTCATGATTGATCACCAGAGAGAAAACTCTTGAGTTCAGCCCACTGCTTTCTGTGGTTTGTTCTGATTTCCATCCAGATGGTGTCAGTGTTGGGCTGAATAGTGACCAGAGCCCTTGTGGATGGATTGTTTTGAATAAACTCATCTGTACCCCAAGAGCATCAGTGGGAATTTCCCTTTTCCCCTCTTTACACGCCACAGGGCCCTCTACAGTAAAAGAGGCAGGGGTATCTGGAGGTTCTACATAGTCCACAGGACCGAGTAGTGCCTACTTTTCTAGAGACAATAGGCTGGTTGAAAAGTGCTCCTCCGCGGCAAATAGGCACGCCACTTAGAATATGGGCTTCAGCCACAGAAGTGGGTTGCTGGAGAATGTTTTCAACCCACCCCTTGACAGGTAGGGAAATTCTTACCACAATGTCCTGTTCACTACTGAGAGGACCTATCTGGAGGAGTGCTGTATACACTGCTAGGAACTGTTGCTCTGTGGCGGATAATGGATTCCTTCCTCCTTCCAGAGCTGGGAAATCAAAATCCTACGGGTGCATCTTTTTCTGTTGTTTCTGCCACGGTGCCAAACTTAGACCTTCCAGAGTCCCAGATTCATCTAACTCAAATGGTAGCCTTGCTTGAGAGATGCCAGAACGTTAACCTGACTTACAAGTATTTTTGGCTTCTCAAAGGTGGCTTGCTACTCTGATCCACAGTCCCATACATGCCCTTTCTTTACCAAGTGGTATAATGGACAGAGGCACTGTGCCAGATGGGAAATAAAAGTCCTCCAAAACCCCAAAATCTCTATAAAGCCTTGCCCCTCTTTCACATCCTCAGGGTTTACATGGGCTTATACCTTATAAACCACGGCTTCTTACCCAACCAGATGATTCCCAAAAGCTTGATAGCGGTGGCTGGGCCTTGGGCTTTCTGTGGGTTCATAGCCCACCCTTCCCCTCACAGGTGCTGCAGCAAAGCCAAGCCCTTACACGTTAAGATTATATCAACAAGGTAATGGGCCCATTTTACTGATGTTAGAAAGGAGAACAGGCACAGGTCTTGGGCTCCCATCCTATGACATATGGTGGGGTGATGCAGATGACCTTGGGGAAGCACTTGAAAGATACATTACTATCCCTCCCATGTGAAGGCAAGTTGATCTTTTGTCTCATTGGCCAGGGGTACACTGAAAAAAACATTTGCTAAACCCAACACAGCCTGGGACACTCCTAGGACCATGGCCAAGGTATCTAAGGTGGAGACAATGTTGAAAACAGCCACGTGGAGCCGGGGTTGGTGGAGGGAGGGGAATGCCTTGTTCAATTCTTGGTAGCCTACCATCATCTGCCATGAGCCATCTCACTTTTTTATTGGCTATACCAGACTATTGAAAGCACTGTGGACAGGATGTTCAATACTTACTCAATGCAGTTCTTGGAAAGTTTCTCTTTTCTCCTTATGCCTCTCAAGCAGTTTATGTTGTTTGAAAGTTACTACTCTTCATGGGGGTGGCAGGCTTACCAGCTCCCAGTTGTGGTTTCCCCTCTGCACTGGTCTGATTACTCTAACCTGGAGGTGGAATTAAACAACAAAAGTTTGCAGAGTTTGGCCTTGTGGGATAATAATACCCAATATGTTCTCTGGGATTGGAGATAAAAACCTCATATTCTTGGGGGTGGGCAGGAGAATGCCTAATCTGCAGTGTCAAATAGACCTCCTGACCGTAACTGTTTGCCCTCCATAACCATCATGGCACTAAGGGGGTCAGCAAATTTCTGAGGGTTACTGTGCGTTAGAGTACATTCAACTCTGTTATCCACCAGAGTCATCACCTTTGGTTTAGTTCTGGAGGACCAGTGAACAGTGAGCTCAAAATGAGGCCTCTGATCACCTCCAAAGATGGTCACCTAAAGACGATCTTGGCCTGCATCCTTTATCTGGGATGTGGAAGGCAACTGCCCCAGATAAGACTGCATCCCTGAGGGCTCTCTTGGAGCAGACTGGGCATCAAGGATTGTAGGGACAGATGGGGCAGGTTGAAACTGCTGTTCAGATTTTAAGGCTTTCTACAGACCGACCAACATAGTGTCCGGTTGTTGGTCAGTCTGTTCAGGTGGGGTAACAGTAGTGATAAGATCACGACTCATTTGCTTCCAGGTTACACTTACTAGACTTTTACTGCCAACTGCAGTAGCCTCTTCACTTTCCGAACATCCCCTCTATTTGGGGCCTTTCCCACAGCCCATGCCTGTTCCTGGGATCTGTCAGTTTCCCCCAGATCAGCAATGGATTTCCCAATATCATAAATGCCCTATCCCACAACTGAGCTCAGCATGGATATCAGCATCCCATATCAAGTGCTGGGGGTAAACTGGAGAATCTTGGCTTCCAACCCAGCAGTGAATATGGCCCCATCAGCGTCTTGAAAGAAAGAGGCCTAGATTGCCTGCCTCATTCTCACCTCCCTACGAATTTGCTGTACCTTCAATACAGATTTTCAGGGTCCCATGTTCTCGGGGAAATCTCCCTCATTGGGCCAAGCTCCTCTGCAAGATAGAATGATCCAATCTGTAAGATAGTGAGTACCTTGAAACCCGGAACACCAGACAGGCATTGCTGGAGGGCAGGGTGTGTGGTTATGCTCCTCATCTTCTCTGCCTCTTGCCTGGTCAGAGAAATGCCATCGCCTCCATATCCCGTAGTTGCACTAACCACACCTGGATACTTTCCCTGGCCTTTCACTGGAACTTGGCAGCTATATCAATAAGTTCAGCTGAAGTATATTCTCTCATCATGAACATTTCCTGAAATGGAGGCTGCCCCACTGGCTGAGGTTGTTGTTGCTGGGCTTTTGCTTTCCTTCGTATTAGCGGTTGGATGGCTCCAGGCATTTTGTCTGCTTCACTGTTGATCACAACATCTTCTCTTTACTCTCATCATTTTCCCAGGGATTCCACCTCTTAGCAACCCAATCAGGTTTAACCACAAGCACTCAGATCTTAATCTGAGGCATCTTGTGCCCTCCTAGTTTTGCAAAATGGCACACCAGGATCTCTGCTTGTCCTATTTTCCCACCTTGTCTGTCAGTCCTGAAGCTAGCAGACTAGTGGACACTCACAACCTTCCCAAACTTCAGCTCTTCTAACTTTCTAACTCTGTCTATTTGGGCATTGATGACCAGGTCAACTTTCCACAGTGGAGGCCAGCCCATTATAACTGCCATGTGCTTCCCTTCTCTGTGCAGTGTCTCCAAAAAGCACATTAGACTAATGGGCATTTGGGGCATCCCCATACTCATGTGTTAGTCCACAAACATTTGATATAGGGGCCACATTTTCCCACCGACAAGTCAATGACCAACTCAAGATATCCCCCACAGATACTTCTTTCTCGAGGCCCAATTCTTTGATATCCTGGCTGGCTCCCCAACTGTTGGTTCACAGGATCTCTGGGAGCTCCCTAGGTATAATATGAAATCAGTCCTTATACTCGGAGAGTAGGGAGACGCAGAAGAAAGAGAGGCTACTCCAAGTTGGTAGGTGGCAGTTTTAATAAACAAAGGGAACTTACATATGAAGCTTGGCCTGCATGGCAACAAGATGAGTAGATTTCCACACCCTCCTGCCACATCTTAAAAGTTTAGACAGAGGCCTTGACTAGGTTAGGTCATGTATACCATCTAGATGTTTTCAACACCACATCACTTGCTAAAGGCTATGTCTTTGGAGCAGCTTCTGGGAACAGGGAAGGAGAGTGGAAGCCACACTCCAAGGACACAGGATGGGGTGAGGAGTCCCTAGGTCCAGCCCATGGGTCAACCAGTGATCACATCTTCTTGATGACTGCTCCCAAAACACGGCAAAAGCGGCTTTCCCAGAGCAGAAAGCATAACCCATCTCAAAGTACATCTTTCTAAGCATTACCACTTTCAAAATGGTGTAATGAAGTAGATGAATAAGCCTTTTAAAATTCATTCAGTCCTGCCACTACAATGGATAAGAATGGCCATGTATAGTCCACTGTGAATTTCTATCATGATAAAGTCCTCCCCTGAAGAGGCTGGAAAGACAGACAAGGATTAAACAAATAACAGCTAACACGATATTCATGAAAAACACATTTTTCAGAAGTTTATGCTTAAGATGAAAAGTGTGCTTGAAACAAAATAATGATGATAATGAAGACCATGTTGCCAGTGATGGTGTAACATCAAAGAAGATACAATTACCATTTCAACAGGGGATTTATTTTAAGATTAGTGTTTTAGTACAATCAGGTGTCTATGAGAAAATACCACACACTGAGTGGTTTATAAACAACAGAAATTTATTTCTCGTTGTTCTGGAGACTAGAAAGCCCAAGATGATGGTGTCAGCATGGTTGCATTCTGGTGAAAACCCTCTTTTAGGTTGCAGACTGACAACTTCTCTCCATGACCTCACATGGTGGAAGGGGCAAGTGAGGTCTCCGAGGCCTCTTTTACAAGGGCATTAATTCCATTCATGAGAGGTCTGCCCTCCTGACCTAAGCACATTACAAAGGCCCACCTCTCAACATATCAAGCATTAGGATTTCAACTTATGAATTTGGGGGGAACACAAACATTCAGATTATAGGGGAGGAAAGATAAATTTTCCTCTGCCTTCTTAAGTTCTTGCCTGAGACCCCCTCCCTGTAATAAAAAACAGATTAATAGGAGAAAAACAAACAGAAGGTTAATAACATGTGTACCCCCTGTAGAGGAACACTCGGCAAATGGCCCAGTCATCGCCTTAAAAGATCATCTTCAGCTAAAGACAAGAGAAGATATCGGCATAGGGAGTCCAGTTACGGGAGGTTACCAAGAAAAGTACAGCATGCAAGTTAAGGTTGTTATGCAGATTTAAGTAGGCACATTCCTCATTGATAAAAGTTTCTAGAGATTGGTCATCCTCCTCTTCCTGGTACAGAGGAGGAGATGCCCTTAAAAATGGATATTTCTCTTATACATATAAATGTCTTTTTAAAAAGTGTTAACTTCTACTCGGTTTTCAGAGAGTCTGCTTTGCCTGCTGTTTCTTAAAAATGACCAGCCCCAGGGCTTCACTTGCAGAGCACTTCTGGTAGCTGTGGAACTGCTGAGGTCCCAGGCTGGGTGTGACCTTCTCCTGCCTGGAATATATCAAGTTCTTAGAAGTTTGAGTGCATACTCAAGGGATCATATGAATCCTGTTGCTGTCAGAGTGAACAATTCAGTAATGGAATCCTACCAGGAGCCCCAGCTAACCAAGAACTACGTGACTAAGCAATGAAGTCAATGGGAACAGAATAGCCAAAGATGCTGTTTGTACTATGAGTGCACCAGGAAAGGCTTAATATCCTGGAAACTAAAAACCCAAGAGAGAACAAGAAAACAGGTCTGTTGAAGATCTGACAACAGAAGTCAATCCTTGAGCCATGTGACAGGATGCAAGTGAGTCTGGCAGATTCTCCTATGGCTGCAGAGAAGAAGGGTGGCTGAGTCACCACAGGCTGGGAGATGGAAACTGCAAATTCAGACACACACAGATGGTGTAGTGGGCTGGACACTCAAACTGCTAGACACAGTTCACCCTATATGCTACAGCTGAGGTCCTGGAACATCTGACAGACAGCCAGTAGAAGGGCACAAACATTGGTTATATTACCAAGGCTTTGCCCGGAATGTCACATTTGAGAGAGACATACATAGGCTTGGATATGACCAGACAGCTTTAAGGAACTAAGGTTGACTTTGAGGAGCCAGTGAAGCCCTTGGAAATATCAGACATGTACCTTCTCACAGGATTCACAGAAGCATCACGAGCCCTGCAAAATGAATAGAAATGACTTGATGTAAACTTCAGAGAAATCCCCACAAAAACTCATGTATAGACACCTTCCTGCTTATTGCTCTGTGGGTCCCTCAAAAAGATCACTGGAGACATCCAAAGCAAAACTAGAGAATTCCATCACATTGCCACTGCCTGACCTGTGCCAGTGAACATACTTCCAGCCCAACATCAAGAAATCTCACTGGCAGTACTCAGGACTCAGACACTGGGTTTATAATTCGTTCCAAACATTAACCTATATTTTTCCTTTGTTTCCATAAAAATGCTGTTTTTCAATTACCTGATTGTTTGCCCAATAAGGCTCTAACTTTGAGAGCCCACCTACTTCACCACCTCTTGAAATGAGTTTCATTGAACTGACTTATTGTCAGATTAAGAGACTAGTTCTAGGGGCAGCTGGGTGGCTCAGTGGGTTAAGCCTCTGCTTTCAGCTCAGGTCATGGTCCCAGGGTCCTGGGATCGAGCCCTGTGTGGGGCTCTCTGCTCAGCAGGAAGCCTGCTTCCACGCCCCGCCCCCCACGGCCTGCCTCTCTGCCTACTTGTGATCTCTGTCTGTCAAATAAATAAATAAAATCTTTGGGGGAAAAAAAAAGAGAGAGAGAGACTAGTTCTAGGGGCACTTAGGTGACTCAGTCAGTCAAGCTTCTGCCTTCCACTTAGGTCATAAGCCCAGGGTCCTGGGATCAAGCTCCACATCGAGCCCCACATTGGGCTCCCTGCTCAGTGGGAAGTCTGCTTCTCCCTCTCCCTCTGCTTCTCCCCCCTGCTCATGCGCACTCTCTCTTTCTCAAATAAATAAATAAAATATTAAAAAAGAGAGAGAGAGACTAGTTCCACAAAAGGAAGAATCTACCTGCTCAACTTTTAGTGTATGAGACTTCAAAGATGCTCCAGAGGAAGGAACTATAGGGATAGAGGGTGGGCTGCCCCAAGATGGGCTATTTTGTCATGAGGATTGTCTTGAGCTAAAGCTAATCTGAGACCCTTTGGGCTCAAGAGAAAATTTGGCCCTTCCTTTACCTACATAGAAGAATCTAAATTGGGTGGCCTTTCCAGAATTAGGGTTATTACCAGAAATAAATACATATGAGTAACCCTTCTATGGCAGGACAAACATTCGTTTACCAAGCATTTACGTTTTTTTATCTTCCTGTGAATTGAATTTCTTCCCTTTGGAGCCCAGACCTCAGCCCCCTTCTGCTCCATTCAGAATGACATATATGCTTCATTTTGCCTGACAGTATTTGGAATTTCTATACATGAATGGATCCCCTTTATGTACACTAATAAGTTTTATTTCCTCCTCCAAAATAATAATAATAATAATAATAATCAGCCCCAAATAATCCTTAAGGCAAAGAGGAATATTTCCAGGTGGCAATTTTGCTCCCCTTCAAGACCATAGCAATTAGTTTAATTTTATTAGCCAAAGAAGCTAAAACCTTATTTAAATGTTTAATTCATAACTTAAATATATGCTTTTTTTTTTAAGATTTTATTTATCTATTTAAAGTGAAAGCCTGCAAGCAGGGGGAGGAGCAGAGGAAGGAGAGAGAGAATTTCAAGCAGACTGTGCTTAGTGCAGAGCCTGATGCAGGGCTTGATCTCATGATCCTGAGATCATGACCTGAGCTGAAACCAAGAGTCAGATGCTTAACCAACTGAGACATCCAGGTCCCCCCAACTGTATGCTTTTTTATGCAAAAACAAGTTAACTCTTTCAAGTTGGAGTATTCTCTCTCTGGAGGAGAATCTGACAGAGGTAGTCAACACAAAGGCTCAAAGGGTAAAAAAAAAAAAAAGCAGGAGAGACATGAAATCTGCTCCTGAATGCTAATACATTTTTACACCTCTACTGTATGCTTTTAGGGAGAATTTTACAGGCCTTTAAGTGTTAAGAGTATGGGTTCTCAGCAAAGCACTGGAGTGTACAGCTACTCCAGTGTTTGGCCTCCAAACCCCATCATTAAGTACTTACACTCTACAGCTCACTTTTTTCCTCTTTCTAATCTGCAGCTTTTTTTTTTTTTTTAGCTTTACAAATATTTTTTAACAATAAATACTGAAGGAGAGCAGAATAGGTTGAGCTGAAGGCAACCAAGACCCAGCAGACACAAGAAAAACTTTATCGGTCTCTTCATTGCCTGAAGGGATTTAGATAGGAGCCTATACCAGGAAGAGCTAGTCCCAGAGATAATTTTTGTTAATCTTTCTGATTACCCATAGCAGGGCAAATATCTAATTACAAAACATCTGCTCTTCTCATCTTCCTATGAATTTCCCCCCTCCCCTTTGAAACCCCAGACCCTTATCCCATTCCTTAGCTTAAAATGGCATATAAGCCACAACTGCCCAATTTGTCTGGGGTCTCACATTTTTATGGAGACATTTGTTTTTGTCTTATTAATCTGTCTTATGTCAATTTGACAGGTAGACTAGCCAAAGAACCTAGAAAGGAAGAAGGAAAATTTTTCCACCCCTACAATGCAATCAATATTGCAGAAAGCAATACATGATAATATTTTGTTTGGATAATTTTTTAATGGTTTTGTAGAGGTACAGTCTGCATGCCTGGGGCTGGTGATAGGAGTGGGGATTTACTACAGACATGAAGGAAGTTTGGGGAGTGATGGAAATATTCTAAAACTGAATTGTGGTGATGACAGCACAACTCTATCAATCTACTAAAAATTATTGAATTATACCCTTATAATAAGTACCTGTGGAGGCTCTGTGAACAATGCATTTAAGTAGATAATGAAAACAAAGACACCACAGTGAGTTTGGCAACCTCTGGGCAAACTAACCCACATTGGCACTGAAGATTCACAATACATTGGATCTCTCATCTAGGTGGAAACTAAGGATTTGGGCAATTCTATGGGTTTTTCCAGTTCCAAAACACTGAGTTTTTCATGCTACCATTGTTAGGCTATAGCCAATAGAGGTTTTGGAATTAACTAAATCACCCATCTCCTGGTCCTGATCTCCCAATTCAGAAATGACAGTTCCAATTATGGCCTCTTTAACAATTGGAGTAGGAGCCAAGTGCCTTGAAAGTGTCTCTATTAAAAGCAGCTGAGAAGGGGCACCTGGGTGGCTCGGTGGCTTGAAGCCTCTGCCTTCCACTCAGGTCGTGGTCTCGGGGTCCTGGGATCGAGTCCCATGTCGGGCTCTCTGCTCAGTGGGGAGCCTGCTTCCCCTTCTCTTTCTCTCTCTGCCTGCTTGTGATCTCTGTCTGTCAAATGAATAAATAAAATCTTAAAAAAAAAAAAAAAAACAAGACGAAGAAGAAAAAGCAGCTGAGAAGCACACACTCATATACCTATGCAACTTCTCAGGCCCTCTTCCTAGTTTTCCGAATTGATACCACAAGCTAGAAGGTGTTTCAAAGAGATATTGCCTCCAGAGAAAGATACTGCGTCCTTTATTTTGGTGTAGAAAACATTCTTTGGTTCAATTTGGGAAAATTTTAGCTCATTACTCTACCACGAGATAGTCAATGGTTCTTCTTCCTCCAAATGTATACAATTTTCCCCTAAGCAATGACAGAAAGCTACAAAACAACATATTATTTACATATTGCTTACCAGTTCAAGTGACTGGGTTTATACCTAACTCTTTCCTCTGTTAGTGGCCAGCAGTTAAGAGAAGGTTGACAGCTCAGTGAAGCTAGTAGCAACAAAAGAATTGGTAGACCAGAAAGAAGTTAAGCAAAGAGAACTAGGAACAGACAATCAAATAGGGCCTTGGTAAGATGGAAGTCTATGTGTTTGCAGTAGGCTGACCCACTCAGGATCTGCCAGTATATGGCTCCACATGGGACAGAACTGAAAGCTTTCCCCAAGCCACACACAGATCTGTCTGCACAAGGTATAAGCTTTACTGTCTCAAGAAACTTAAACAGTTATAAGAAAACACTGGCAGAACACTAAGATAGACTAAGCCATGGATATCTTCTAGGAAGCCAGACTTAAGGGGCACCTGTGTGGCTCAGCCAGTTAAGCATCTGCCTTTGGCTCAGATCATGATCCCAGGGTCCTGGAATCAAACCCCACATCGGGCTCTCTGCTCAGAGGGAAACCTGCTTCTCCCTCTCCCACTCCCCTGCTTGTGTCCCCTCTCTCGCTGTCTTCTCTGTCAAATAGATGAATAAAATCTTTAGAAAACAAACAAACAAAAAAACAAAACTTCTAGGAAGCCAGACTTAAAAATAAAAACAAGGGGAAAAAATAAAGTTGTGTTCAGAGTTCAGAGCCTCAGAGTTCAGAGGCTGCCCACTGTTGGGGAAATAGATTTCTCAAAATTCATCTAGACAAGCCATTAAGAAACAAGCAAAAAAAAAAAAAAAAACAAGCCCTGATGGGTAGTTGGAATCCTGAGTCGCTAATATATTATCATGTATTATCTAAAATATCCAGTTATCCATAGAAAAATATAAGACATGCAAAGAGACAAGACAGTGTGACCCATGTTCATGGAAAAAAGCAGGCAATAGAATCTGATTCTGCTGGGGCCCAGGTATTAAATTCAGCAGAAAAAGACTTCAGAGCTGCTGTTCTTAAACTGCCTAAAAGTTAAAGTATGAGAATAAGGTGAGAATATCAATAAAGAGGTAGAAATTATAAATAATAACCAAATAGAAATTCTATACTTGTGAAAAGTACAATCATTGAAATAAATATTTGCTAAGGGTAGTTTGGCAGGCCCTTAAAAGATTAAATGGGAGCCCCTGGGTGGCTTAGTCGGTTAAGCAACGGACTCTTGATTTCAGCTCAGGTCATGATTTCAGGGTTGTGGGATCGAGCTCAGTGTTGGGCTCTGCACTCAGTGTGCAGTCTGCTTGGGATTCTCTCTCTCCCCCTCTCTCTGTCCCTCCCCTGCTTGCTTACTCATTCTCATTCTAAAACAAATAAATCTTTTTTAAAAAGGATTAAACAGAGAGTTACCAAGTGACCCAGCAATCCCATCAACAGTTATATACTCAAGAGAATTGAAAACATATGTCTACACAAAAACTTATATATAACATTATTCATAGTAGCCAAAAAGTGGATACAACCCAGATATCCATCAATTGATGAATGGACAAATTGTGTTAGACCCATAAAGTGCAATACTACATGGCAATGAAAAGAAATGAAGTACCAGTAGACGCTACCACATAAACAAATCTTGAAAACATTACGCAGAGTGAAAGAAGCCAGATGCTTCCACTTGACATATTTCATAAATATGATTATTTTTATATGAACTTTCCAGAATTGGCAAATCCACTGACTGAAAGTGGATTAATGGTTGCCTAGGGATGAAGGTGGCAAAATGAATTAAATATAGATGGGCAGGAGAGATCTTACTGGGGCAAATAAAATATTCTAAAATTAAACTGTACACTTGAAATGGATGAGTGGTGAATTTTATGGTATGTAATGAAAATTCAAGAACACTGTTAAAATATGTATTTATTTACATAACATATATATACACATATATATATACATAAACATGTCTCTGTTTATGTGTATGTGTATATGACGTGTGTTATGAGACTTTAAGAGTGGGTGTTTCAGCCATGTCGGAGAAGTCAGACATAAAGAAATGATATAATTAGGGGTGCCTGTGTGGCTCAGTGGGTTAAAACCTCTGTCATCGGCCCAGGTCATGATCCCAGGGTCCTGGGATCGAGCCCCGCATTGGGCTCTCTGCTCAGCAGGGAGCCTGCTTCCTCCTCTCTCTCTCTGCCTGCCTCTCTGGCTACCTGTGATCTCTGTCTGTCAAATAAATAAATAAAATCTAAAAAAAAAAAAAGAAATGATATAATTATCTTTTAATATTATCAAATTTGATTCAATTTCTCAATTTTTGATTAAGTGTTTCGTAAAAAGAGTTTAGAAGTCTTCGTCCTGAACCATTTCTCTGGAACAGTTTGAATAACAAAGGTAAGTCTTTCCTTGAAGTTTAGAAAGTCTGGACTTGCAAAACCAGGTCCAAGGGCTATAAAATCTTGCCCTGAGAATTTTCTTTGAGTTTAGAGGAAATCTCATTGCCAACTTTCTTAATTTTTTCCACAGTAATTTATCTCTTATTTTCTATCTCTTCTAAAAGCAATTTTGATTTCAAATTACTAATTTCATTTTACTTTTAAATATATTTGCATAAGTGTAGTATTTTCTAGTTCTTTTAATTTTTTACCTATGATTATTCCCCATCTTAGTCCTAATTAAGTGTGTTAATGCTTTATAAATAAATTTATCGACTATTTCAGACAGCTTACAACTCTCATATTTGACAAATTATATTTCTTTGATACATTTACTACATTTCACCCGCAATTTTTCAGTATTTACATGAATTGGTTTAATCTCTTAGTAATGATTTTAACTTTACAAAAAAACATTTGAGTCTATATTTCCTCACAAACACAAATGTAAGACGATTTATTCCCTTCCTGCATATGACATGAGATGGATTATACTTTTTTTTTTAAGGATTTATTTATTTGACAGACAGAGATCACAAGTCGGCAGAGAGGCAGGCAGAGAGAGAGGAGAAAGCAGGCTCCCTGCTGAACAGAGAGCCCGATGCGGGGCTCGATCCCAGGACCCTGAGATCATGACCCGAGCCGAAGGCAGAGGCTTTAACCCATTGAGCCACCCAGGTGCCCCATGAGATGGATTATACTTTTAGGCCCTTGTTTATATTGTCCCTCTAACTGGTTTTCATTAATAATTGCAGGAACTTTCTTACCCCTATTATTTATTTATTTTGTAGATTATTTAGATTCTATGTTGAGGAGTTTTTGACATTTATATTAATTTCATACACTGATAAACATTATCCATTAATTTTAAAGCCTACCAGTTTTGGTGATCAGTGCCATGGCTCTAACAATTTATCTTTATTTCTTAAACTATTGATTTAGTTCCATTTTCAGTTTCTTTATTTTTCTAGAAAGAGTATACTTTCTGCGTTTTTGCAAATCTGAGAACATCATTTTGTTACAGTTGCACTAAATGATAACCTAGTTGGACATAGAACTCTTTTTTTAATGATTTATGACAAAGAGAGCATGACCTGGAGGGGCAGCGGGGGAGAGAGAGAGAACCCCAAGTGGACTCCCCACTGAGCCCTGAGTCTGCCATAGAGCTCAATCTCATGAACCCTATATCATGACCAGAGCCAAAACAAAGAGCGCCAAGAAAGTGCCCCAGACCTAGAATTCTTGAGTCAAAATATTTTCCCCTCAAATCTGTGTTCTGCTACCCAAATTTCCTCAGGCTTTTCAGTATTGTGATATTATTTTGATATTTTCTTTTATTAGCAATGTCATTTCTAACATGTTATTTTATGAATGCTTGTAGAATTTTACTTCATTTTTAAAATTCCTTATTGTATACATACAGATCTACTTTCATTAACTTTATCTACTACTTGGTAGACTGCAAACCCTTTGTATAGATAAGGGAATTTTTTTTCTATTATTTCTTTGTTTCTTTTGAGCCACGTACACTGTTTTATGCTTTTAGGGAACCTATGATATACATGTTAGATGGCCCATATCATTTTTTATGTCTCATCCTTTTATTCACCATGTTCATTTGCATGTCCTTTTTTTTTTCCTAAGTGCTGGCACAGTTTCTTAAACTGGACTCTGATTTACTGATCGCATGTTCTGAAATACCCAATACACTAATAACTTAGTAACAGCCCTTCCCAATGTCCTCCTTTCCTTTATAAAAGAGCATTCCCCTTCCTTGTTCTCCAGAATTGCCTATGGGTTTGCACTAGTTTGCTTGTCCCAGATCACAATTCTTTGCTATTCTCAAATAAACCTGTCTTTTGCTGGTAAAATAGCTGACAGCTTTATTTTTAAGGTTAACATCACTCGGTGATCAGAAGTAGGATCCAGAGAAGACCCCTAACAGCTCTGAGGCTGGTGGGCAAGCAGACGACAGTACTCACAGAGCCAATTAGGCTCACTGTTTCTTGCTGACCCTACGGTCTGAGAATAGGTTTTCTCCTAGATTTTGAGCTGCATACTTTGTGTTGGAGATTCCCAGGCTGTATTTGGGACCTGTTCTAGAGCCTTGTTTTTGTTTTTGTTTTATCTCAGAGAGTTCTCTTTGGCCTTCAATCTGACTCCTTTTTGGAATCAGACTCTTCCTGGTAGAACTGTGCTGGCCTTCAGTCTGACTCCTTTTCAGAACCAAACTGTTCCTGTTGGACATGTGCCCGCTGGAAATATGTAGGCCTTTGGTCTGACTCCCTTTAGGGATCAGACTGCTCCAGCTGGCAATGTGCCTGCTGGAACTGGGTTAGACTTTAGTTAGACTCTTGTTTGAGATCAGATTCTTCCTACTGGAATTGCGCTAGCCTTAAAGTCCGAGTCCTTTTCGAACTGGACTGTTCTGTTGGAACTGTGCTGGCTTTGGCCTGATTACTTTGAAACAGGATTATTTTCATAATTCCTGAACTGTTCTGCTTAGGAATCTTCTAGTTATTCTAGAGAAAAACTTCTAAGAAATGGGATCTCAGTCATGAAAATGCTTTGAGGGTGCCCCTCCCTACTAGGACTTTGGCAGGTTCTATGTTTAAAACTGTGGTCCCTTGGGACACCTGAGTGGCTCAGTCAGTTAAGCATCTGACTCTTGATTTCAGCTCAGGTCACGATCTCTGGGATATGGGATCGAGCCCTGCAACAGGCTCCAAGCTGGGCATGGAACCTGCGTAGGATTCTCTCCCTCTTCCTCGGTCCCCATCCCTCCTACCAAACCAAACCAAACCAAACCAAACCAAACACAAAAAAACTATAGTCCCTCCATATGTACAGACTGCCTTAACCAGAAGTAATTTAGAACTTCAAACGGTCATTATGGAGAGCTTTTGATCTCTCCAAAATTATTTTACTCAAAATTAATTTTGAAAGCCATGGCTCCTTAAAAAAAAGGCGGGGGGCAGTTTCTGAATGGAGATGTTTATATTAAAAGGTACTTTGAGGCTTCAAGATGTTCTCAGGAATCTAAGTTTGCTTCTTTGCAAAATACTATTTCTAAATTAACTGAAGCAAGCAAACAATTGAAAAAATTCAAAATGGTTTCAGAGGCCTCTTTGTCCTCTTTCCTGTCTTCTTTATCTGCTGATACACAACAGCCACCTTGTGCTCAGGTCCCACACCCAGCACCATTTTCCTCTATTAGTTCTGCTGAACCTACAATTTTCTCCAAATCTCTTCTCAACCCTCCTCCCCTGAACCTATTAAAAATTGCCTCTTAAAGTTAAGCCTTCCGAGGATCTAAATAAACCTCAAGTTTCTTATGTTCCCTGAACTGAGGCCAAATTGTAAGCCATAGTTAGAAGGTTTTCTAAAGTGACTGAAGACCCTCACAGATTTGCCGAAGGATGGAGGTTTGTCCAGAACCTCCAAGCAATAAGTAACATCATTATCGCTCAGCACCCTGTTGTTCCCAATCCCCATACACTACTCATACCCATTTGCACCAAAAGCAAACTTTTCACTGTAATTGATCTATGCAGTGCATTTAGTGTTATATCTAGAAATATTCAATATTTCGGTTGAGAGGGATAGCCAATATCTTTTTGCTTTCCTTTGGGAAGAACAGAATTACAACTGGACAGTAATCCCCAGGGTTTCACAGTCTTTCCTACTTTTCACAAACCTTAGAAGTTGATTTGGATGCTATAAAGATTTCTGCAGTCTCTACCTTGTTATAATACATGAATGATTTGCTTCTCTGCTCCCCTTCTCAAACCTCTTCACAGGAAGGCAGCAACCACCTCTTAAAACTTTTGGCCTTAAAGGAACATAAAGTCTCCAAAAGAAAAGGGCAGTTGCCTCAGACTCAGATTAGATACTTGGGACATTGGATCTCAAAACAAGGACTGCATTTGGATCCAGACAAAACCCCTCACAACTGCTTAATACCAACAGGTTACCTTTAGAATCCCCATGACTGTTTACAGGAAACTCCTCTAACCAATGCAGAGTTTTCATGGTTTACTACTGATGGGTTCTTATTTAAAGGATAAAAATGATAAATATTGTGCTGGGCATGGCATTGCAATTCCTTTGGAAGTCACTGAGGCAGCACTTTCACCGTTGGCTACTTCAGGCCCTAAGTTTCAATTATATGTCCTTACTTGAACTTGTACCGTAGCCAAGGATAGAATCTCGCATTTATAGTGATAGCGGGAAGGCCTCTGGGATAACTCATGACTTTGGAATATTATGGAAACAATGAGATGTCCTTACCTCCAATGGGAATAAAATTAAAGATGGCTCCTATGTCCAAAACTTATTAGATACCATACTCCCTTGTCTGCTGCTCTGGCTGTTAAGGTTCGTGGGCATGCCAGAGTCGACTCCCTGGAGGCCAAAGTAGTCCACCTCTCTACTTCCACCAAAAATGTTGCTGTCAGGGCATCTGGGTGCTCAGACAGTTAACCGTCTGCCTTTGGCTCAGGTCATGATCCTGGGGTCCTGGGATTGAGCCCTGCATCAGGCTCCCAGCTCAGCGGAAAGCCTTCTCCTCCCTCTCCCACTCCCCCTGCTGTGTTCCCTCTCTTGCTGTGTCTGTCTCTGTAATATAAACAAGTAAAATCTTAAAAAAAAAAAAAAAAAACTGCTGTCAAAGAAACTGATAGGTAAACCTTTGTCATGGTCTAAAGGGATGTTCTCCCAAAAGATAAATTTTGGAAAAATTAAGAAAAACTACCCAACAAGTGGCCCCAGAAAAAGAGAAACAATACTGGAAATCTAATCATATTGGCTCAATAAAAAGCCAAATCTGGTTTGGACCAATTAACAATCTGTCCTTCCAGAAATTCTAAAATTTCCACTACTTACACTGTACATGCATTAAACCATTGGTCTACTTACAAAATAAGATTCATGAATCAATATTGGTGGGAAAAGATTAATAGGACTGCGAAAGTTGCCTACCTCACTTGTCCTACCTGTCCAAAGTGTAATCCAGGGAAATCTGTTCATACAAGTGGATTTCATACAATTTCCCCCTCTCATGGATAAATATATTTTCATCATGTTTTGTATGCTTTCTCACTAGACCAAAGCTTTCTCTTCTATGAGAGACTTTTCTATAGGCCAGTGCTTCTTCTGTTAGAAATGATTATCCTTACCTAGGGAACTCCTCTCAAACGTCACAGGGATCAGGGAACCCATTTTACTAACCCATTTTACTCAGGTGCTTCAACAAGTCTGCTGTTTGGCAGGTTTTTACAACACTTTCATTGTTCATACCATCCTCAATCCTCAGAGTTAGTTGCACTCACTACTGGCAGTATTAAGACTCAGCTGGCAGGGGCACCTGTGTGGCTCAGTGGGTTAAAGCCTCTGCCTTCGCTCAGGTCATGATCCCAGGGTCCTGGGTTCGAGCCCCACATCGGGCTCTCTGCTTGGCGGGGAACCTGCTTCCCCCTCTCTCTCTGCCTGCCTCTCTGCCTACTTGTGATCTCTGTCTGTCAAATAAATAAATCTTTTTTTAAAAAAGACTCCGCTGGCATAATTTGTAGAGACCCTCCAAACAATTTGGCTGAAAGCAAGGTTAGTCCTTCTAAATCTCAGATCTACCCCCTTGGGAACTCACAGACTCTCACCATTTGAGATAGTCACCAGGACGTCCAATGCATTTGGCCCCTGCCTTCTTTGACCCATACTTGATAAAAGGAGATACACTTCAAAAGCGTAAAGACCTAATTGCTTCTATTAAAAATAACCATCCTTTGGTAGAGCAATATTTTCACAGTGTGCTCCCAGGAGACAATGAGCTGGCAACCTAAAGATTTCATCAGTTGGGAAAGACACCTCCAGAAACACTCTTGGACCTCATCAGGAACCAACCCTTGTGCTGTCAAACTCCACAGGAGAAACTCTTGGATCCACATGACACACCTAGAGAAAGCACCAAACCCCGATTGAAGCTGTACACCATCTGGCGACCTTAAAGTAAAAATTTCCTGGAATTGAAGCAGATAACATGTGATGAGACAGCCTTCCCCACGTGTCCAGTCCAGGCCTGTACACCTGTTTCTCACTGCTGCTCCTTTTCTCTCTTTTGTAGAAAGACAAAGCCCTCGTCTATATTTCCCAAACCCTTGTGAAAGGGGGAAAACTTTTGGAAAAAGCCTCATCATGATCTCATGATAAATTAATTTTTCACTTGCTTTTCCTGAAGGGTTAAGGGGTTCAGAATTCACAAAAGTTTTCTTTCAGTTGAACGATGAAGTGACTTTGGATTTATATCCAAATATATGGTCTCTGAATGTGCAACCTTGCAGGCTGGTATTATCAATAGCATATGTGGTTCCAAACAGTTCTTTTGAGATAACAATAATGTTTTGAAACATCTTTGAAGTTTTGCTCTTTTGCAAAAAGTTGATTTGTTATTGCTTCGTATTTATACCTGCACTGTAGCTTCTTCCCAAATCCACTCAGTTCCTTCTTTTGGTGTGCTTTTGCTGTAGCCACAGTTGTGCCTTCTTGGTGCTTTAAGTGGAGCCTTCCAGGAGACAGACATGACTCTGGATTTGCCTTCATAAGGAGACATTTCTCCCCTAAGTCAGAATAAGGGCCAGTAAAGTTTTCAGATGGCTACTTTCAGACCCAAAGTGCTGGTTTAGAATCCTCATACAACTTGGAATGGTTATGTTACTTCTTCTGTTTTGTATAATTAAGTTTTGTGTTTTATTGACTGTCAAACCTAAAAAACCAATAACAATATACCCAGCGAAGGGACGCTGGCTCACTGCTTTGATATGATCAACTCTTATGACCCTGAGAAGATGTAGACTTTAGATGCACAGTACCTAAAAATTTCTTCCTCCTGACCTTCTTTATTACTCAAATGTGGCTCTAAGTGGTTTCCATCTACTATGTACTTTCCTATGACATAGGACATGACAGCAAGCAAAAGTCTTTCCTGGCACTGAGGGATAAAACCACTAAAAATAAAAACCTAACTATCGATCAGTGATGTTTTTAAAGAAAGATCTTGATCAAAAGGGGGAATGTCAAATTTGTTGGCGTAGAGTTGCTCATAGTATGTTCTTATAATTGTCTGTATTTCTTTGGTGTTCGTTGTGATCTCTCCTCTTTCATTCATGATTTTATTTATTTGGGTCCTTTCTCTTTTCTTTTTGATAAGTCTGGCCAGGGGTTTATCGATCTTATTAATTCTTTCAAAGAACCAGCTCCTAGTTTCATTAATTTGTTCTATTGTTTTTTTGGTTTCTATTTCATTGATTTCTGCTCTGATCTTTATGATTTCTCTTCTCCTGCTGGGTTTAGGGTTTCTTTCTTGTTCTTTCTCTAGCTCTTTTAGGTGTAGGGTTAGGTTGTGTACCTGAGACCTTTCTTGTTTCTTGAGAAAGGCTTGTACCGCTATATATTTTCCTCTCAGGACTGCCTTTGTTGTGTCCCACAGATTTTGAACCGTTGTGTTTTCATTATCATTTGTTTCCATGAATTTTTTCAACTCTTCTTTAATTTCCTGGTTGACCCATTCATTCTTTAGAAGGATGCTGTTTAGTCTCCATGTAATTGGGTTCTTTCCAAATTTCCTCTTGTGATTGAGTTCTAGCTTTAGAGCATTGTGGTCTGAAAATATGCAGGGAATGATTCCAATCTTTTGATAACGGTTGAGACCTGATTTAGGACCGAGAATATGATCTATTCTGGAGAATGTTCCATGTGCACTAGAGAAGAATGTGTATTCTGTTGCTTTGGGATGAAATGTTCTGAATATATCTGTGATGTCCATCTGGTCCAGTGTGTCATTTAAGGCCTTCCATCAACAGACGAATGGATAAAGAAGATGTGGTATATATACACAATGGAATACTATGCAGCCATCAAAAGAAATGAAATCTTGCCTTTTGCGACGACATGGATGGAACTAGAGGGTATCATGCTTAGCGAAATAAGTCAATCGGAGAAAGACAACTATCATATGATCTCCCTGATATGAGGGAGAGGAGATGCAACATGGTGGGTTAAGGGGGTAGGGGAAGAGTAAATGAAACAAGATGGGATTGGGAGGGAGACAAACCATAAGTGACTCTTAATCTCACAAAACAAACTGAGGGTTAATGGGGGGGTGTGGGGGGTTGGGATTATGGACATTGGGGAGGGTATGTGCTATGGTGAGTGCTGTGAAGTGTGTAAACCTGGCGATTCACAGACGTGTACCCCTGGGGATAAAAAGATATTATATGTTTATGAAAAATAAAATTTAAAAAAAAAAAAAAAAGGGGGAATGTGAACAGTCATGAAGGGAAACCTTATTGAAATGGACTAGGAGGTTTGACAGGTGGAGCTCTCAAGCCTGAGCATTAGTTGTCAACTGCAAAACCGATAGAAAGAGATGGAAGTTTGCATGCAGATACTACTTTATTATGCCAGCAGGAGGAAGAAAGGCTTTTCCTCTTCTCCTGGCATTGCAGCCAATGCAAGGCTCAGCCAATGAAAAGCTACTGTACTTTGAACTCCCTGTTTACTCTAATGGACTTTTTGTTTATAAAAGCATTTGCTGGAAGTCCCCCTTTCCTCTCTAAAAAAATGTTTCTCTCCTTTGTTCTCTGGACTTGCTTATGGTTTTGCCGTAGCTTGCTGGCCCCATGTTGTAGTTCTTGGCTATTCCTGAATAAATCCATCTTCCACTGGTAAAATACTTGGCAGTTTTAAAGTTAACTTTATAAACAAATAACAATTCAAATTAATTACATAAACTTTTTTTTTTTTTTAATATAATCAGATCCACCATGTAATGGGCCTGGAGCAGTCCTATGTGTGGGATTTGCATGATAACAGTCAAGTTCTCCCCAAACATTGCAGTCCCGCATTTTATGAAGTAACATGGTTTCATACTTGACAGAGTTTACATAATTTACTTAACTTTATATACAACAGTGAGACTGCATTAAACAGTGTTCTTGGCACGGCTTGCCTGATTTCCCTTGGTTCCACTAAGATGGGCAGCCTACTGCTGAGGGAATAAGTAGCCTGAGGGGTCTGCACGGATGGTAGGAAGTCTTCAGGCATGAGCTGCCCTAGAACCGCTCTCTCTCTCTACCAATTCCCTCTTATGAACTACTCCCTGATATTTGAAGCCAGTTAGTTATTTTTTACTCATCAGTCTTCATCTAAATGCAGTTATCTTTTCAAAAAGTCTATATTTGGCTTAAACTCAATACTTGGTCATTTCTTATTTTATTCAGCTTGTGTTGTTGAACAACTACTTGCCAGGCACAGATTTTAGTATTAGGGATACAGTGTAAGTAAAACAGCCAAAGAAATTTCATACCCAGACAGCTTATATTCTATTGGCAGAAGACATATTTTTAGCTAAGTATGTTATATGATATGAAGTATGAGTACTGTGAAAAAATAAGGAGGCATATAGAGCATTGGGACAAAGGGGTGCAAGTCTTCACGGCATTTCATTTCACTTCACTTTAATTCCAGTGCAGTTAACATACAGCATTTATATTCATTTCAGGTGTACAATATAGTGATTCCACAAGTTCACACATCACTCAATGCTCATCATGACAAGTGCACTCCAAAGGGGTGTAATTTTAAACAAGATGAAACTATAGAGTCAGTGAAGGCCTGATGACCAATGACCTGAGAGATGGGAGGGAGTAATCCATGAGGATATTCTGGGGAAGAACATTATAAACAGAAGAAAGAACAAAAGCAAGGGTCCTAAAATAGGACGCTATCTGATGTAGTTTTGGCATAGCAAGAAAAGACAATGTGACAGGTGAACAGTGGGCCATGGGGAAGCTCATAGGAGATGAAGTCAAAGAAAAACCAGATGATCCAACTATGTAAGACTTGAAAGGGCTTTGGGTTTTAGTGTGATTGAAATGGGGAGCGTTTGAAAAGCTATAATATAAATTTACACACCTGCCTTGTGGGGTACTCCTCCACATAAATCTTCATTAAACAACCAGCATTCATCTATTAGATAAATGAGTTCTCATATACCTGTAATTAATATAGATGGTCATGATACTTTCTTATAATACAAAAATGGTTATGGGAAATAAGTCTTTGAAAAGTCATAATTTCATAGGGGAAAAATGAAGTAAGAAAGGGACATCTGAATTTCAGGAAGGAAGAGAGAAGCAGAAGTTGAAGATAGGCATGCCACCAGTAGATTAAGATGAAATGTAGGTCTTAGAAATTGGAGGAATAATCCTTATTTGAGGAAATAATTACCAATCACCAAATAAAGCTAGAACTTGGATCTCCATGTGTTGCTAAGTCAAAGGCTGCTCAGTTGTTGATATCTCCACTTATTGCCTAGCGTCATTCATGGCCAAAACTAAGTTGGTCACTTCAACCCATAAATAACTAAAAAGAGTCTTCCTCAAGAGACTGAAATGCCAATTATTAAGAATGCCGTTTCCAAATGTTTTATGATATGAGGAAAATAGAAACTATGAGATGACAAACTAATATACAAACTATTGAATACTATCAGATCCAGAGAAGAATAACCAAAGAACTATTTTAAGAGTACCCATAAAAGAAAAAAAACCTTTGGTAATAGATTCTAAGGCAAAAATTATAAAACATATATACCATGAATAACCAAGAGAAAAACACAGAAATAATAATGGAGAAAATTCACACAAAGATCTAGAAATAATAGAACATTTAGAAGGCAACTACAGAATGAATGTGTTTATTTTTTTACAAATTTAAAAATAGATTTATAAAATAAGAATAGGGGAATATGAAATGAAAATAGACATATTAAATAAACAAGTAGAATCTTAGGAATAAAAAATATAGTCACTGGGGCATCTGGGTGGCTCAGTCAGTTAAGCATCTGTCTTTGGCTTAACACATGATCCCAGGGTCCTGGGATTGAGCCCACATATGGCTCCCTGCTTGGCAGAGAGCCTGCTTCTCCCTCTCCTGCTCTCCATGCTTATGCTATCTCTCTCTGTCAAATAAATAAAAATAAAATAAAAAAAATATATAGTCACTGAAAAAAATAGATCAGGTAAAGCAATAGGCTAGACATCATTCAAGGGAAAATCCATGTTGACTAATAAATTTCCCTAAGCATAGTGTTAAGGGATAAACAAGTGGGAAATACATTTTAAAAGTCAACAAATAGGGAGTACAGATAGAGTAGCTCCAAGATATACCTAAAATTTTTCAGAAGGAACAAATGAATAGAATGAGGTAAAAGCAATTTTTTGAAACACAATGGAATATTACTCAGCCTTAAAAAGGAAGGACATTCTGATTTATGCTACTGCATGGATGAACATTGAGGATAGTATGCTAAGTGAATAAGCCAGTCTCAAAAAGACAAATACTCTATGAATGCATTTACATGAAGTATTTACAGTAGTAAAAACTATAGAGATAGAAAATAAAATGGTGTTTGCCAGGAACTGAAGGGAAATGAGAAATGGGGAGTTACTTTTTCATGGATATAGGATTTTGGTTTAACAAGATGAAGAGTTCTGGAGATGGGTGATGGTTACGGTAGCACAACATTATGAGGTGTATCTAATACCACTGACTAAATACTTTAAGAATGGTTAAAATGGTAAATTTCATGTTAATTTCACCACAATAAAGAATGGGGAGGGGTGGATCATAGATCCAAATGTGAAACATAAGACTATAAAATCCATGATACTAACAATAGTGAGTCATGTGGCTGAGAGAATCTTTTCTAAACTTTGAGCAATAAAACTATTTTTATCATTTCATGATAAAGACTAAATCATCATTTGATAGATTCTATAGCAAAATATACTACAAAATTATTGATATATGAAGAGTTTATCAATTATATGAAGCCAAAACAAACACAGTAAAAAAAAAAAAAGGTTGATGGGGATCAGGATTTGCTATCCCAAAATAAGTCACCTTGGCATATTACATCTGTACTAAAGAAATACTTCTCTGGAAAGCAGTTCCTCTGTAAAAGTATTCTCCTGTTATGATTTCTAAGAATTTGAAACTCTTAAGGAACAGTTTATTTTAAAAGTGTTTTCTCAGAAGAGATAAATATTTTAAAATAATTTTAAGAATTCATTAGGAAAGGTCATTTTCCGGGGAAGAACACTCATGACCTGTGTCCTTTAATTGACCCCACTGTTTTTCTGAATATCCCTACTTACTTACAAGGGCCTCTGGCTGGCTTGGTGGGTAGAGCAGGCAACTCTTGATCTCAGGGTTGTGAGTTCAAGCCCCATGTGGGTGTGAAGATTACTTAAAAATAAGGTCATTTTTAAAAAAACAGTACTTATGGGGCACCTGGGTGGCTCAGTGGGTTAAAGCCTGTGCCTTCAGCTCAGGTCATGATCTCAGGGTCCTGGGATTGAGTCCCGCATGGGGCTCTCTGCTCAACAGGGAGCCTGCTTCCCCCTCTCTCTCTCTGCCTGCCTCTCTGCCTACTTGTGATCTCTGTCTGTCAAATAAATAAATAAAATCTTAAAAGAAAAACAGTACTTATTCATAAAATTAACAAGGAATTCCTAAAACCTTTATGAAGAAAACTAAAAAAAAAAAAAAAAACAAAACTGTGGAAGATCTAAGAGAAGAATTAATTAAGTGGAGTCACAAACCCCTTTTTTTTTTCATTTTAAGTTTTCTAAAAAATGTATATGAGAAAGATACAGAGTGACAGAGGAGCACAAGTGGGGTTGGAGGAGAGGCAGAGGGAGATGGAGAAGCAGGCTCTCTGCTGAGCTGGGATCCCTGACATGGGGCTCAATTCCAGGATCTGGAGATCATGACCTAAGTCGAAGACAGAGGCTTAATCATCTGAGTCACCCAGGTGCCCCCTCATAAATCCTGTTCTTGCATAATAGTACATGCCATTATAAAATGCTGTCTTCCTAATTTAATCTGTAAATTTAATGTAATCCCAACAAAAAAATGCAGTCTTTTTTTTTTTTTTTTTTTTTTTTTGAGGTAGTGTCAGGTCCGTGATCAAAGGAGCAAGACTGATACAAAGCGAAGGTCAAGCAAAGCTTTATTTCACGCCAAGCATCGAGAATCAAACCGACCGTTCGGGGCCGCCTCTTACAGAGAGAGCGAGCGACTCCCAGCCTCAAAGTCTAACTTTTATAGAACAAAGGCCATGTGGTTGAGCCTGGCCACACACAGGTGGCCAATGAGATTGCAACACACAGAGCAGAGAAAGCTGCACAGTCATGCTAAGTCACACACGGGTGGCCAATTGAATTACAGTTCACCCCATAGTAGCTATTTGAACTAGCCTATCACCTTGGTCAGAATTGGCGCCCAAAGGCAGGGCCCACAATTTTTTAGGGAGATAGTAATTGGATGTCTCCACCTGGCCTGACCCATCCTTGCATTCGAGCTTGTTATCTCCACCTGACCTAACCCGCCCTTGTATTTGGGCTCTGTTATCAGGGACTGGTCAACCATATTCTACTGGTTTCCCAGACTTGCTTTTAAGTAAGTTCCCCTGGGGGAGGAAGGGGCAGGGTCAGTTTAAGTTTTACTGCATAAACAACAAAATCACTGTTTAACCGAGATGAAATCACTCTGGCTAATTAGGCCCTTACACTAGTAAGTTGATTATAAATTATATTTGGAGGAATACATGAAGAAAATCATTCAGGAACACAATGAGGAAAAATAGAGCAATATGAGAGTATAGACTTGCCAAATAGTAAAACTTACCCTCTCTATAATTAAAAGCATGTCAAATTGGCATAGAAAAAAATGGAATTTCAAAAATTCAGAAATAAATTCGACATATCAGTATATGATAAAGATGGCATTCAAATCACAGGAGAAAGATGGATTTCTTCATAAGTGGTCCTGGCAGGAAAATCAACAAATAGATGAACAAAATTACAAGTACAAAAGTACACACACATACATATGGACAACTGATTTGTGGCACAGACTCAAACATAATTTAGTGAAGAAATAACAATCTTTCCAACAAATTGTGTTGGAACAATTGCATATTCACATGAAAAAATTAACCTTAATTCATAATATACACCACACAAATGTTAAACCATTAACCAAAATGTAAAACCTAAATATATAAAGTTCTAAAAGAAAGCATCAGAGAAACCCTCACAACTTTGGCTTAGAAAAAGATTTCTTAGATACAATACCAAAACCGTGACCCATAAGAAACAAATTAATAAATTTGACTTGATCAAAATTCAAAGTTCACTTTGAAAGATACTCTTAAAAGGAGGAAAAGATCAGCTACAGATTGGGGAAAATATATTTGCAAATCACATATCTGATAAAGGAGTTGCTTTCAGAATATATAAAGAACTTTCAAACCTCAATAATACAAAAACAACCCAATTTTTCAAAAGACAAAGATATGAACCAAAAGAAGATACATATTGTTTACAGATGACATGATTGGTTGTCTACATAGAAAATTACAAGAGTTTAAAAAAAAAAAACTCCTGGAACTAATAAAACTATAGGAAAGGTACAGGATACAAGGTTGATATACAGATATCAATTGTTTTTCTATATATCCACTACGAACAAGTGGAATTTGAAATTTAAAAAGCAATACCATTTACATTAGCATCCCCCAAAATGAAATACTTAGGTATAAACCTAAGAAAATATACACAAGACCTATATGAGGAAATCTACAAAACTCTGATGAAAGAATTCCAAAGAAAAACTAAATAAATGGAGAGATAATCCATGTTTACAGATAGTAAGACACGGTACTGTCAAGATGTCAGTTCCTTCTAATTAGGTCTATATAGTCAATGCAATCTTAATCAGAATCCCAGCAAGTTATTTTTGTGGTATTGACACACTATTTCTGTTTATATCCAGAGGCAAAAGGCTGAGAATTGCCAACACAATGTTGAAAAAAAAGTACTAAGTTGGAGGACTTGTGCTATCTTTCAGACTTACTATGAATCTACTGTAACAAGATAACGTGGTATTGGCAAAAGATCAGACAAATAGATCAATGGAACAGAATAGAGAGCCCCGAAATAGACCCACATGAATAAAGTCAACTGGTATTTGACAGAGGAACAAAGGCAATACAAGGGAGCAAAGGTAGTCTTTTCAACCAGTTGTGCTGGAACAGCTGGACATCCGCATGCAAAGAAATCAATCTAGACACAGATCTTGCATCTTTTGCCAAAATTAATTCAAAATGGATCACAGACCTAAAGGTAGAATACAAAACTTTAAAATTTCTTAAAAGATAACCAAAGAGAAAAGCTAGGTGATCTTTGGTATGGCAATGACTTTTTAAACTATAGTTGACACATAATGTTATATTGGTTTCAGGTGTATAACTAGTGATTTAACAAGTCTATATGTTATGCTATGCTCATCATAAGTATAGCTACCATCTATGATGATATAATGCTATTACAATGCCATTGACTATATTCCTTATGCTGTACTTTTTATCACCATGACTTATTAATTAGATACAATAGCAAGGCATGATCCATAAAAAAAATAATTGGTCAGCTGGACATCATTCATTTTTTTAAAAGATTTTATTTATTTGTTTGACAGAGAGAGAGATCACAAGTAGGCAGAGAGGCAGGCAGAGAGAGAGGGGGAAGTAGGCTCCCCGCTGAGCAGAGAGCCCGATTCGGGGCTCCATCCCAGGACCCTGAGATCATGACCTGAGCCGAAGGCAGAGGCTTAACCCACTGAGCCACCCAGGCACCCCTGGACATCATTTAAATGAAAAACTTCTACTCTGTGAAAGACAATGTCAAGAGAATAAGGAGACAAGCCATAGACTGGGAGAAAATATTTGCAAAAGACACATCTAATAATAAATGGTTAATTCAATATGTACAAAGACTTAGAACTCAACACTAAGAAAACTAACAAACTAATTTAAAAATGGACCCAAGATTTTAAGAGATGCCTTCCCAAAAAGATCTACAGAAGGCAAATAAACAAATGAAAAGATTCTCCATATCACATGTTATCAGGTAAATGTAAATTAAGACAACAATGAGATTTCACTACACACCTAGTAGTATGGCCAAAATCTGGAAAACTGACAGTACTGAATGCTGGGGAGGATGTGGAGCAACAAGAATGATCTTCTTTGCTGGTGGAAATGAAAAATGCTACAGTCACTTTGGAAGATAGTTTTCTGGTTTCTTAAAAAACTAAACTTACTCTTACCATACAATCCAGCAATCATGCTCGCTAGTATTTATCCAGAAGAATGGAAAACATGTCTACACAGAAACCTGTACATGGCTGTTTATAACAGCCTTATTCATGATTGCCAAAACTTGGGAGCAGCCAGACGTCCGTCAGTAGGTGAATGGATAAATAAACTGTGATACATCCAGATAACAGAATATTATTCAAAACTAAAAATAAATAAACAATTGAGCCCTGAAAAAACATGGAGGAGACATATGCAAATTACTAACTAAAAGAAGCCAGTCTGAAAAGGCTACATACTGCATGATCCCAACTACATGGCATTCTGGAAAAGACAAAACTATGAAGATAGTACAAAAGATCAGTGGTGGGGCACCTGGATGGTTCAGTGGGTTTAGGCCTCTGCCTTCAGCTCAGGTCATGATCCCAGGGTCCTGGGATCGAGCCCCGCATCTGGCTCTCTGCTCAGCGGGGAGCCTGTTTCCTCTCTCTCTCTGCCTGGTTCTCTGCCTACTTGTGACCTCTGTGTCAAATAAATAAATAAATAAATAAATAAATAAAGATCAGAGAGATGAACAGGCTAAGCACAAAGGATTTTTAGCCAGTGGAAATACACTGTACAATACCAAATGATGTATACGTGTCATTTATATTTGTCCAAACCTGTCGAATGTACAACAACCAGAATGAACCCTAATATTAACTACGGACTTGGAGTGATAAGGATGTGTCAATGTAAGATCACTAATTATAACAAACGTACCACTCTGGTGAGGGATGTTGATAGTGAAGGAATCTATGCATGTGTGAGGACAGGAGGTATATATGAGAAATATCTATACCTTTCCCTTAATTATGCTGTGAATCTAAAACTGCCCTTAAAAAATAAAGTTTTGGGGTGCCTGGGTGGCTCAGTGGGTTAAAGCCTCTGCCTTCAGCTCGGGTCATGATCCCAGGGTCCTGGGATCAAGCCCCACATCGGGCTCTCTGCTCAGTGGGGAACCTGCTTCTCCCTCTCCCTCTGCCTGCCGCTCGGCCTACTTGTGATCTCTGTCTGTAAAATAAATAAAGAAAATCTTTTAAATAAATAAATAAATAATAAATATAAAAGAAGACATACAGTTAACACATAGGCATTAGTATAATGCCAATTAAAACTGCAATGAGATATACCTCGGATACCTACTAGGGTAAAACTAATACCAAACAGTTTTGTGTTTTTTTTTTTTAAAGATTTTATTTATTTATTTCACAGACAGAGATCACAAGTAGACAGAGAGGTAGGCAGAGAGAGAGGGGGAAGCAGGCTCCCTGCTGGGCAGAGAACGTGATGCGGGGCTCGATCCCAGGACCCTGAGATCATGACCTGAGCCAAAGGTGGAGGCTTTAATGCACTGAGCCACCCAGGCACCCCAAACTAATACCAAGTTTTGACAAAGCTGTGGAACACTTGGAACTCTCATACACCCATGGTGGGAACGTAAAATGATACAACTACTATGGAACACAATCTGATAGTTTCTCAAGGAGGTAAATGTATTCCTTCCATATGATTCCACTCCAAGAGAAATGAAGGCATATGTCCATACAAAGCCTTGTACCCAAATTCTGTTTTATTTTTATTTTTATTTATTTAAGTAATCTCTACACCCAATGTGGGGCTCAAACTCATGACCCTGAGGTCGAGACTTGAATGCTCTTTCAACTGAGCTATCCAGGTGCCTCCTTGTACCCAAATTCTTATAGCAGCTTTATTTGTAATAGCAAAAGCCTGAAAACAACCCCAAAGTATATCAACACGTGGGTGGCTAAAGAAATTATGGTATAACCATACAGTGGAATGAAACCTGGCAATAAAAATAATGAACTATTTATACATGCTGCAACAGTAATGAGTTCCAAAATAATTATGCTGTGTGAAAGTCTGACAGAAAATAGTACATTCTGTGTGATTCTATTTATATAAAACTCCAGAAAATGAAAACCAAGGTAAAGTGATTTTTAAAAAAAAAGATCAGTTTTGCCTGGTATATGGAGGAGGGGGAGGAATAAGGAAAATTTGGGGGTGATGGATATGTTCACCATTTTGATTGGGGTTGTGATTTCACTGGTGTATACATAATGTCAGAATATATCAAATTGTACGCTTTAATTATGTGTAGTTTATTGTGTGTCAATTTACTTAATAAAAGTATTTACAAAACAAAGACAAAAAACAAGTAAACAGTATATCATATGTTTATCATGGAAACATCACTCTGATAGACAAATCTTTAGGCACAATAAAGGTAATATTATTAATGGGAGTTAACCAACTTAATATTTCATTAAAAACATTTCATATATCATAGCTAGAAATGAAAGTTAATTAATCTACTACTCTTTATTAAGGAGAAAGGGTAAAATAAAAGGTACTAGGAAACATAGGAAGGATGATAAATCACCTTCTGATTAAAATGGTCTGGACCTAGATCCCTCACTCTTAAGCACTGCATTATAAGAATTAATCATTCTCAACTCATCCATCCCTACCTCCACTTTTTAAGATAACCTGATTTAACAGTACGCACGTGTTCTTTCAGAATGCAAAGTGCATCTGGGTATCCATTCATACTGATCTATGGCTGTACTAAATACATAAGATGACACAACAGAACCAAAAAACAAAACAAAAAAAAAAAAGACCCTGCCCGTATGGACCTTTCATTTTGGTGAATAAGGCAGAAGAACGAAACAAATGACCATCCTGCTGTGTATTTTTGAGTTTAGATGGAATGGTTAGGAAAGTTTTCTCTGATAAGATAATATTTTAGCAGAGACCAAAACAAAGTGAGGGAGTGAGTCATATTACTATTTCAGACAGGGGGACAAGAAGTACAAAATCCCCAAGGTGGCGGCATGTTTGATTTATTTGGGTAACCACCAAGAGGCCAACGTGCTTGGATCAGAGTGAATAAGGGAAAACATTAGAAGAATAATTTGGAGAAGTAGCCATTATTAAGATCATGTAGGGACTTGAATCTGAAGGCTTTGAACATTGGAAATGACAAGAACTGTGTGTTTTGTTTTTGTTTTAAAACATGATCTGGTTTCTGTGTTAAATAAAATATAAGGAGGCAAAGGGAGAAGCAGGGATACTAGTTAGGGGCTGTAACAGTCCAATAATGATGACAAGTGGTTGGATTCAGGATATATTTTAGAAGCAGGTTGGAGGTGAAGGAATCAAGCACTTGATTTGAACGTTTTTTTATATACTTACGATTACAACTATGGACACACATTCACATAGATGTAAATACACATATATTTATACACAAACACGTGTATACACGATTTTAAAAATAGATTTCTGCTCTTGCTTTTGTTCTGTATGACCTCTACAACTACTGAGTCAGGATTTTCATTATTATTAACAATCATCCTGAGAGAAAGAATTTTTTATTGTCTTTCTAGCATCATCCAGGAGGCAAGTTGACTACCTGACTTATAGGAAAACCAACCAGAAAAAGAAAACTGCTGTGGATCTTTCCAAAAGAGAGAACCTAACACTGGCATTTGTTAGAAGATGGACTTGCTGAGAACCAAAACAGGGAAAGCCGAGGCAACTCAGAGAGTAGAAACCACAGAAAGCCATGCTTATGCTTATCCCTATGGAGAAGTGACAAAAGATTAGGAGCTATTATCAGAGCCCAGGAAGCTGGGGTCATCCTGTAGCACCTAAAACTAAGACTGCAGCTGGGACCACAGAGGAGTACTGAAGCCAGGTGGGAGACTCAGCCATTGTTAGAGATGCTAGAGGAAGTAGAGAGAAGGCGGGAAAATACCTTGTTGTCTTCTTGCCTCTTCACACCCTCCTCACCTTTGCCCAACCTGCTAAGAAAAGAAAGTGCAAAGACACCCAGGAAAAGACTGATTCGACACAGAACAGAGCAAGGAAATGGATTCCAGGGCAAATAGATAATTGATCAGCACACAGACCAAGGTCAATACTCTAGTTAATGGATAATTGGATCCCCATATGGGAAGTGGAGAAGTCACCAAAATTTTCCATGACTTGGTTAGTTCTCAGTTCACATTTATGGATCGGTATTCTACTTTTTGATTTGATTCCTGGGATTCTCAGTACCAGGAAGACAGTGTCCTAGGGAGCAATCCTAGATATTCCAGCCCTTGACAATTGTGTATTAATAAATTGCCAGTAGAATGTTTAATGTGAAAATTAAAACTGTGGAAAGAAGAGAGAGGAAAAGAAAGGAAGGCAGCATTATGTGTCAGGGAATTTATTTTCTTGGCTAGATACTGTGGGGAATTACACTGGTATTCCAATTACTATAAGCCCAAATAAAAACTCACATCCTTTCCCAAAAAGAAATGATTGTGACTGACTTGGGGATGAAGTTCCCTGGGGCCCTTGGTTGAGATGGGTTTGTCTTATGTGTTTGTACTTGCCAAACACATCTTATTTTGTCTGGAGAGTAATTTGGATAGACAGCTCATCAGTGTTTATCATCTGGCATTACGTTGGTTAGGAACTTGCCTGAACAGTATTTTATTTTCTTGGTTCTATGCTACAACATCCCGCTCACCACGTAAGACTATTCTTCCCATGGCCTTATCTACTATTGTTGAATGACAGAAAAAGTGTTATTCTCTGATCACACTGGTCAAAATTCAGGATTTGAATTCCATGTGTCTTTGTGATGTCAGTGGGAAGACTGAGTTATTTTCTTTGCTATGTAGACAAATACCCCTGATGTAAGCACTGGTGAGGGTTCAGTTTTCTTCTTCTTCTTCTTTTTTTTTTTTTTTTAAGATTTTATTTATTTATTTGACAGAGAGAGAGATCACAAGTAGGCAGAGAGGCAGGCAGAGAGAGAGGAGGAAGCAGGCTCCCCGCCGAGCAGAGAGCCTGATGTGGGGCTCGATCCCAGGACCCCAAGATCATGACCTGAGCGGAAGGCAGAGGCTTTAACCCACTGAGCCACCCAGGCGCCCCGAGGGTTCAGTTTATTGATGTTGAGTGCATTACCCAGTTTCATCATTTATGCAACAAGAAACTTTATGTCAATACAGGCAAACTGCGTGTTTCAACAGATCTCTCCTGGCCTTTTAGGTATCAACAAGGAGGAACAGCTAAAATGCTCAAGAGCAGTGACTCTCAAATGCCTGTTTACAGACCTGTGCTGGATCAATGACCTCATAATCACCAGGGAAATTTGTGTAAGTAAGGAAATGAGTAGATAAATAAGTAATGCTGGATTTCTGGGCCCCACCCAAATCATTCAACCCATGACTGTGACTCTGTGGGGTCTAGGGATTTATGATTCAAAAACAACTCTCCTGGTGTTCCTGACTTGGGCAATAATGTACTCAGAATGTGCTGGTTTAGTTCCAAAATGTTATCACTGTCAAAAGAAAGGTATATTTGCACATATGCAGAAAATTTCTTACCACCACATTAAAATTGTTACAGCCAAGAGGAGCTTAAGCAGACATGATAACTAAATGTAATGTGGTCTTTGGGGCATCTGGGTGGCTCAGTCAGTTAAGTGTCCAGCTCTTGATTTCAGCTTAGGTCATGATCTCGGGGTTGTGAGATCGAGCCCCACATTGACCCCATGTCAGGCTCTGCCGCACTGAGTGCAGAGCCTGCTTGAGATTCTCTCTCTCCCTCTCTCTCTGCCCCTCCCCCTGCTTGTGCTCACTCTCTCTGAAATAAATAAATAAAATCTTCAAAGTAAATAAATAAATATAATGTATTCTAGACGGGATCCTGGAACAGAAAAAGGATTATTAGGTAAAAACTAAGGAAATCTGAATAAAGTATGGATTTTAATAATGACATGTCAATCCTGGTTCATTAATAACAAAGGCACCATCCTGACAGGAGATGTTAATAAAAGAAGAAACTGGGTATAGACATTTTGGAACACTGTTCCTCCTATATTTGTAATTTTTCTGTAAATCTATAACTGTTGTCAAATAAGAAGCTCATTTAAAAATACATCTGTACATATGATGTACAGATTACAAAGTATCTAAACCTACATTACCCATTTTAAACTCAAAAGAACTTATATATGGAACTGTTAGTATTCCCATTTTACAAATGAGAACCCTAAGAATTAGAGAAATTAAAAGATCTGGCTAATAGCATAGCTTGTAAATGCTAGAGTAGAAATTCTGATCTACCACGATTTCTCAAACTCCCACATGGTTTCCCCTACAATTAACAGCTTAAGTCCTTTGTTACAATTAATGAATCAATACTGACACACTGTTATTAATTCAAGGCCATACTTTATTCATATTTTTCTTAGTTTTTATCTAGTGTCCTTCTTTTCCAGAATCCATCTAGAATGTCACATTACATTTAGTTATCATGTCTGTTATGGGCTGAATTGTGTCCCTCCAAAATTCATATGTGGAAGCCCTGATCCTCTGTTCCTCTGAAGGTGACCTGTATTTGAAAATAGGACCTTTAAAGAGGTGATTAAGTTAAAACGAGGCCATTAGAGTGGGACCTAATCCAATCTGACTGGTGTCCTTATAAGAAGAGGAAACTTGGACACACAGAAACATCAGACATGCTCACACAGAGACCATGTGAGGACATGGCTTTGAGGGTGGCCATCTGCAAGCCAAGAAAGGCCTCAGAAGAAACCAAACCTACCTATACCTTGACCTTGGACTTCTAGCCTCCAGAACCATGAGAAAATAAACTCCATTTTGTTATGGCAACCCTAGTGAGCTAATACAATGTCTTGCTAAAAATAAATCACCTGTGGGTACTTTTTAATATTAAGATTTCAATGTTCCTACCTGTATTTTAGATTCAGTATGTTTTGTGGTGATGAATAAGAATCTGTATTTCAAACATACTGATGCTTGCTATAATCAACCGATTTTGAGAAACACTGTTCTAAACCAATGGTTTTATTTTGTTTATTTATTTTTAAAGATTTTATTTATTTATTTGACCCAGAGATAGACAGAGCCAGAGAGCAGAAGCGGAGGGAATGGGCAGAGGGAAAGGGAAAAGCAGGCTCTGCACTGAGCGGGGAGCCCCATGCAGGGCTCCATCTCAGGCCCCTGGGATCATGACCTGAGCAGAAGGCTGATGCGCCAGCTGAGCCAGCCAGGCACCCCTAAGCCAATAGTTTTAAATCTTCAGTGCTCCTAAAAATCCCCTGAGCCTATGGATTTATTTAAAATGAAGATCTTCCAGTATTACCCTTAATGTTTCTGATTAAGTAGGTATGTGAAGAGTACAAAACCATTTGAACAGGAATCTCAGGTGATTCTGATCTGAGTGGTCTTCAGATCACAGATGGGGACTATTCTTTCTAGTCCAATGTACACCAAAGAGGCACATATTCCCCAAGAGGGAACCCAAGATGATCTACTGAGGTTTGAAAAAAACAACTTAGAATGTCTATTTACATTTTTTTTAAGATTTTTATTTATTTATTTGACAGACAGAGATCACAATAGGCAGAGAGGCAGGCAGAGAGAGAGGAGGAAGCAGGCTCCCTGCTGAGCAGAGAGCCTGATGCGGGGCTCGATCCCAGGGCCCTGGGATCATGACCTGAGCTGAAGGCAGAGGCTTTAACCCACTGAGCCACCCAGGCGCCCCTCTATTTACATTTTTAACCCATCCTCTAAAAACTTCAATGTCTTGTATGTTTTATTAAAAGTATATTCTAGGGGCTCCTGGGTGGCTCAGTCAGTTAAATGTCTGCTTTCAGCTCAGGTCATGATCTCGGGGTCCTGGTATGGAGTCCCCATTCTGGTTCCCTGCTCAGTGGGGAGTCTGCTTCTCTCTCTCTCTCTCTTTCTCTCTAGCCCTCCTCCATTCTCTCTCGCCCTCCTCCATTCTCTCTCACTTTCTCTGTCTTTCTCATACTTGCTCTCTCACTCTCTCTCAAATAAATAAATAGAATCTCCTTTTTTAAAAAGTGTACTCTATATATTTGGAAATTATTTACCAATAACATACATATACTGATAAAGAGAAAATGAATTTCTTGAAGACTCTCTGCCTGGAGAAACAACCTGTCAAAGGAAACTTTCTTCATATAAAAAGATAAGGCTGATACAATGGAAGTCTTGGTCAGAATACAGGTGTATAAGCTGAAGTGGCATGAAAAGAATTTTTCCTGCTTCCTGAAAGTTTGCATCTGCCACTTCACTTTTATGAAAGACAGACATTAATATAGAAGTGGCTTTTTGGTAAAAGTGAAAATCCTCTTCAGACCTCTTTCAGTTAGCTGAAAACGGAGCTAACAGCCAATCAGGCCTACATGATGAAGCCTCTGGAAAATCCCAAAAGTACCAAGTTCAGAGAGCTTTGGGGGTTGGTGGATACATGGAAGTGCTGGGAGAGTGGCACCCTGGGGGACATGGAAGCTCTGTGCCCCTTCCCCATACCTTTTTCTATGTATCTCTTCCATTTGACTGTTCCTGGGTTATACCCTCTTACAATAAACCAGGGATCTGGTAAGTAAAATGTTTCTGAGTTCTATGAGCCATTCTAGCAATTAATCAAACCTAATCTACAGTTGCTTGGTTGGAAGCACAGGTGATAGCCTGAGTTTGTGATTAATGTCTGAAATGGGAAAGGGGGCAGCCTTGTAGGACCAAACCCCTAATCTTCGGAACTTGATGCCATCTCTGGGTAGATAGTGTCAGAACTGCGCTGAATACTTGAACACCTTGCCAGTGTCTGAGAATTGCTCGTGGTATAGGGAAAAACCTTCACACATTTGGTGACCGGAAGTGAAGCATTTTGTGTGAGTGGTAAAGGAGATTTGCAATATAAAGAAGCACACAGCTGGATTTTTCCCTACAAAAGGAGGACAAACTTGGGTTTTTCCATTACATCATCCTGGAGAGTGTGAAGTGGTATCTCATTGTGGTTTTGATTTCTGTTTCTTTAATGTCTAATGATGGTGAGCACCATCTTTCTTGTGCTTATTAACCATTTATATATCTTCTTTGAGAAAATGTCTCTTCAGGGCCTTTGCCCTTTTTTTTTTTTTTAATTTTAACATCTTAATTTAATTTTATTTTTTTCAGTGTTCCAAGATTCATTGCTTATGCACCATACCCAGTGCTCCATGCAATACATGTGCTCCTCACCCAACCCCCACCCCCCTCCCTTCCAAAATCCTCTTTCTCAGAGTACATAGTCTTTCATGCTTCATCTCCCCCTCCAATTCTCCCTCTTCATTTTCCCCTTCCTTCTCCTAATGTCTTTCATGTTATTCCTTATGCTCCACAAGTAAGTGAAACCATATGATAATTGATTTTATCTGCTTGACTTATTTCACTCAGCATAATCTCCTCCAGCTCCATCCATGTTGATACAAAAGTTGGGTATTCATCCTTTCTGATGGAGGCATAATACTTCATAGTATATATGGACCACATCTTCCTTATCCATTTGTCCATTGAAGGGCATCTTGGTTCTTTCCACAGTTTGGCGACTGTGGCCATTGCTGCTATAAACATTGGGGTACAGATGGCCCTTCTTTTCACTACATCTGTATCTTTGGGGTAAATACCCAGTAGCCTTTGCCCATTTTTTAACTGGATTGGATTTTTGTTGTCAGATTGTAATTCTTGATATATTCTGGATATTAAAGCCTTAATAGATATATGATTTACAGATCTTTTCTCCCATTCTGTGGGGTTTCTTGTCATTTTCTTAATAGGTCATTTGAAGCACAAAAGTTCTTCATTTTGATTAAGTCCTACTTCTTTTTTTTTTTTTTTTCTTTTGTTGAGTATGCTTTTGGTGTCATATCTAAGACTCTATTTTCAAGTCTATGCTCATGAAGATTCATTTCTCAGGTTTTACTTAAGAGTTTTATATTTATAACCTTTACATGTAAGTCTCTGATCCATTTTTTTAAAATATTTTTTTATTTTTTATTTATTTTTTAATGATTTTATTTATTTATTGAGAGAGAGAGAGAGAGCAAGCATGAGAGGAGAGAGATCAGCGGGAGAAGCAGAGTCCTGCCGAGCAGGGAGTCTGATGTGGGACTCGATCCCAGGACTCCAGGATCATGACCTGAGCCAAAGGCAGTCGCTTAACCAACTGAGCCACCCAGGCGCCCCTCTGATCCATTTTTTTAGTTAATTTTTGGTTATGGTGTGAGACAGGGGTCCAACATCATTCTTTTGCACGTCAATATCTAGTTGTTCCAACATCCTTTGTCAAAGAACCTATTCCTTTCCCTACTGAATAGTATTAGTAACCTTATAGAAGATTAATTGATCATAGAATATGAGTTTATTCATGAACTCTCAATTCTATTTCATTATTCTATTGTCTGTCCATATGGCAGTGCCATACAGTTTTGATGATTGTAACTTTGTAGTAAGTTTTGAAATAAGGAAATGTGAATTCTCCAACTTTGTTCTTTTTCAAGATTGATTTGGCTATTCTGAATTGTTTAACTCCATATTAATATTTTAGGACCAGTTTGTTAATTTTTGCAAGAATATTGGGGTTTGGGCAGGATTGCATTAACTCTATAGGCCAGTTTGGGGAATATTACCATGTTAACGACATTAAAACATTTGTTTTTGAAGGACAGTTTTACAAAATTTATAATTGTTAGTTTAAAGCTTCTTCTTTCAGCACTCTGATTATGTCATCTGACTTCCTGCTAGCCTCCATGGTCTCTGAAGAGAAATCAACTCTTAATTTCATTGAGAACCCCTTGTATGTGATGAGTCGCTTTTCTCTTGTTACTTTCAAGTTTCACTGTCTTTGATTTTCAACAGTTTAATTATGCTGTGTTTAGGTATGACTTTTTGAGTTTATTCTCTTTGAGTTCATTGAACTTCTTGGATGTGTAGATAATAAATGTGTTTCCATCAAATGTGGGGAGTTCTCAACAATAAGATACCTGGGAATAAATATAACCAAATAGGTGAAAAACTATGAAACACTGATGAAACAAATTGAAGATGACACAAAGAAATGGAAAACTATTCCATCCCTATGGATTGAAAGAACAAATATTGTTAACATCTCTATACTACCCAAAGCAACCTACACATTTAATGCAATCCCTATCAAAATACCAACAACATTTTTCACAGAGCTAGAACAAACAATCCTAAAATTTGCACGGAACCACAAACACCCTGAATAGCTAAAGCAACCTTGAAAAAGAAAAAGCTGGAGGCATCACAATTCTGGACTTCAAGTTACATTACAAAGCTATAGTAATCAAAACAGTATGTTGCTGGCACAAAAATAGACACAGAGACCAGTGGAACAGAATAGAAAACCCAGAGATGAGCCCACAACTGTATGATCAATAAATCTTTGACAAAGCAGGAAGGAATATCCAATGGAAAAAAAGACAGTGTCTTCAACAAATGATGTTGGGAAATCTGGACATGCAACATGCAAAAGGAAAAACTGGACCACTTTTTTACACCATACACAAAAGTAAATTCAAAATGGCTGAAAGATGTAAATGGGAGATCTGAAATGATCAGAATCCTAGAGGAGAACACGGGCAGTAATCTCTTTGACATGGGCCATAGTGATTTCTAGATATGAAGCCTGAGGCAGGGGAAACAAAAGCAAATAAACTGTTGGGAACTCATGAAGATGAAAAACTTCTGCACAGCAAAGGAAACAATCTATAAAACTAAAAGGTAACCTTCAGAATGGGAGACGATATTTGCCAATCACATATCTGATAAAGGGTTAGTATCAAAAATCTATAAAGAACTTATGCAACTCAACACCCCAAAAACCAATTAAATAATCCAGTTAAAATGGGCAGAAGCCATGAATAGACATTTTTCCAAAGAAGACATCCAGATGGCCAGCAGGCACACAGAAAGATGTTCAACACCACTGATCGTCAGAGAAATGTAAATCAAAACTATAATGGGGTATCACCTCACACCTGTCAGAATGGCCAGAATCAACAACTCAAGAAACAACAGGTACTGGTGAAGCTGTGGCGAAAGGGGAACTCTCTTGCGCTGTCGGTGGAATACAAACAGGGGCAGCCACTCAGGAAAACAGTATGGAGGTTCCTCAAAAAGTTAAGAATAGAACTACCCTACAATCCAACATTTGCACTACTAGGTATACACCTAAAGAATACAAAAATATTAATTCAAAAGGATGCATGCACCCTAATGTTTATAGCAGCTTTATCTACAATAGCTAAATTATGGAACCAGGCCAACAAGGAATATTACTTTGCCATTAAAAAGAATGAAATCTTTCCATTTGCAATGACATGGATGGAGCTAAAAGTATGCTAAGCAGAATAAGTCAGTCAGAGAAAGACAAATACCATGATGTTACTCATATATGGAATTTAAGAAATGAAGCAAACAAGCAAAGGGGGAAAACAGAGAGAGAGGCAAATGAAACAGACCCTTAACTATAGAAAATAAACTGATGGTTACCAAAGGGGAGGTGGGTCGAGGATGGGTGAGATAGGTAATGGGGATTAAAGAGGGCACTTGTGAAGAGCAGCAGACAATGTATAGAATTGTTGAATCACTATATTGTACACCTGAAACTAATGCTATAATGTATATTAACCAACTGGAATTTATTTACTTATTTTTAAGATTTTATTTATTTATTTGAGAGAGAGAGCACAACAGCACAAGCAGAGGGAACTACAAGCAGAGGGAGAAGCAGGCTTCCTACTGAGCAGGGAGTCCAATATGGGGCTTGATCCCAGGACCCCGTGATCATGACCTGAGCTGAAGGTAGAGGTTTAACCGAATGAGCCACCCAGGCATCCCTAACTAAATGAAACTTAAATAAAGCCTTTAAAAAAAATGGGGAGTTCTCAGCCATTATTTTTCAAGTATTTTTTTTTCTCTGTCTTTGTCTACTGGGACTTCCATTATGCATATGTTGATATGCTTGATTGTATCACACATGTCCCTAAGGTCATACTCCTTTTTCCTTATTTTTTTTTTTCCTGATTCTTCAGACTCACTAATCTCAATTGAGCTATCTTGACTTCACTGATAGTTTCTTCTGTTTCCTCAGATCTGTTGTTCATCCCCTCTAGTTAATTTTTCATGTCAGTTATTGTACTTTTCAACTCTAGAATTTATACTTAGTTTTTGTGGGTTCTTTTGGCATATATTCTCTTTAGTGATATTCTCTATTTGGTGAGACATTGTTCTCCTATTTTCCTAAGGTTTCCTGTTTCCTGTAGCAGATCATATAACCAATAAAACCAGAGATGGGGATCCACCAGGCAGCCAGACTCCAGAGCCAGATCACTTAACCCAATACTATACTGTCTCCCCTTCACATAATACATATCACAGAATGCTTCCCCTATAATTGTGATTTTAATTGTCTTCCCAGCTATATGAACAACTTGAGAGAAAGGGTGATGTCCTATTCACCCCTTTATTTCCTGCACCATGAACAGATCTTAAAACACAGTAAGCGTTCTGTAAATGTGTGTGGAGTGTATAACTATAGGGTTGAGTCGAGGAATGACTTCTTTTATGTGTTTCCTTTTATGTGTTTTCTGAGCAATCCTGATCTTTTTAGTATTTAAATAATTTGAATCTAAAAAACACACACATAGACAAACACACACACACACGCACGCGTGCACGCACGCCCAGACAGTGAGCTAACAGCCTGTTTACACTTTTACTATCTTGTGGTCTTTAATTTCTATAGTTTAAAAAATTATAAGGAAGTGCCATTTAATATGGCACATATTGTAGGGATAACAAAGCATTATCCAGGGATTAAAATCATTACTAATGTATAGTTAAAGATTGTTTCAGTAATAAAAATCTCAAATGAAAAGAAGTCAAATACTAACATGAAATAAACTTTGATTATTATACAACTTTATATTTAGAGATTGTCAGTTGAAAGTCATACATTGCTGACACCCAGTGGTAATCAGATATAAAACAAGCTTGGTTTATGTGATTTTCATTTCCAACTACATTGAATGGTTTTACTGTCTTTATATTTTATTTTTATGTACATAATACTTATACAAAAATTGAAAAGTAAAGAAATTTTAAAGAATATTCTAACTAGCAGGGCGCCTGGGTGGCTCAGTGGGTTAAAGCCTCTGCCTTCGGCTCGGGTCATGATCTCAGGGTCCTGGGATCGAGCCCCGCATCGTGCTCTCTGTTCAGCAGGGAGCCTGCTTCCCTTCCTCTCTCTCTCTCTGCCTGCCTCTCTGCCTACTTGTGATCTCTGTCAAATAAATAAATGAAATCTTAAAAAAAAAAAGTTTAAAAGAATATTCTAACTAGCATATCAAAAAATTAAAATTCTATTCCTTTTTTTAAAAGATTTTATTTATTTATTTGACAGAGAGAGACACAGTGAGAGAGGGAACACAAGCAGGGGGTGCCACAGAGGGGAAAGGGAGAAACAGACTCCTCGCTGAGCACGGAGCCCGAAGAGTGGCTCAATCCCAGGACCCTGGGATCATGACCTGAGCCAAAGACAGATGTTTAACAAGTGAACCACCTAGGCGCCCCCAAAATTCTATTCTTTTAAGGCAATTTTAAACATAACTGACATCTTAACAAGTGTTTTAGGAGTATCCAAACACATAGCCTAGGTCTTTCCTCTAGCACAGTCTTTCCTCTATGACAAGTCATATCCATGTATTAAAACTATGAGGAAGCAAATAAAAAAGCAAAAGAAAAGTTTTCAAGAGAAAACTAATAAAGTTTTTGTATTTCTCTAGTGCATTAATCTTTGCAAAACATTTTAAATGCTTTATATAATATCTCAGTGCAACATAAGAAGCTTTTCTGATAAGTTAATATGAAAGCATTAAATAAAAGAATTAATAGTCCCTTCTAATATTCTCACATCTTAATTGCTTAGCTAATAAAAGCACACAGCCACCATCATCATGCTTCTTGCCTCTTATGCAAGGTTTGAACAAAGTCTATTGCCGTGTTTAATGTCAAGGTGGCAGCCACTCTTGGAATTTGTCAACTGAAAAACAAAACCACTTTCAAAGACGTCTGGAAGAAATGGGTATTTGAACTTTTAGATAGCCAAAGGAAGGGAGAATTTTCGCTTTGATGTTGTAGCTTTAAGTGGATCTCATAGTGATCATGGGCCTTCGTATCATGGTCTGACATAAATTTGTTACTAAAAGAAAAATTTTAAGTATGGGAAGTTTAAAAAATACTATAAGCCATGGTACGTCATTCCCTTAAATTGATATTTTGGTCCAAAAAAATATGGGAATGAAATAAATCAGTGTCTAAAGGAAAATCCTTCTTAAGAAATGACATTTGGCAATTATACTATTTTATTTTTCCTGCCTTTCACAGACAGGTGAAAACATGATCAAGTACCAGTAATCAGAACACCCACATCTAGAACACATTGTTAAATCTTGCCCTTTGTCACTATTTGGAAAATGCAGCTTCCACATGAGAGGTTGTTTAATTCACAAAAGTATGTACTTTAGGGAAAGGGATTAGAATTCTATGGAAATTCTGATATATGTATATACAAAATTCTTCTAATATATGTATATACAAAATTCTTCATTAGTTACAAGGAAATATACAAATAACAAAATACTTACCACACCTATATGTCAAGAATTATTTGAGTTATCTCATTAAATTCTCACAATCATATGAAATAAGTACTAATTACCCCCATATCATCGTTGAGAGAACTGAGGCACGAAAAGTTTAAGTGACACTCCTGAGGTCATACAGCTGGCAAAAAGAGAAGAAAGTATTTGACTACAAGAAGTATGAATCCAGGGGCGCCTGGGTGGCTCAGTGGGTTAAGCCTCTGCCTTCGGCTCAGGTCATGATCTCAGGGTCCTGGGATCGAGTCCCACATCGGGCTCCCTGCTCAGCAGGAAGACTGCTTCTGCCCCCTTCCCCCTGTTCATGCACTCTCTCTCTCTGTCTTAAATAAATAAAATCTTAAAAAACAAAAACAAAAATAAAACAGAAGTCCAGTCTTCTCAGAAGTTAGTAGTAGATAGGGGCTTTGCTTATAAGTTTGCAGAGATTAGAGACAATGATGCAGAGATGATGTGATAAAGATGAGTATTGATCATCAGCTTGGCAGGTGATAGTTGGTCACTATTGAGAGCTAAAGGAGGGAGGAGGCCTATAGATCATGAATGGTAATAGAATAATCTCATAGTAGATGAATTCAGTAGAATTTGAGTATTTATTAAATTCTTAAGGGAAAACTTACCTTCCTTACGATAGAATGTTACTCTCTCCACAGACTGAATATATTAGAAAAATGAAGTTACACAGTGTGGTACAATAGACAAGAGCATGAATTCTGGAGCCAGATTTCTTGCATTCACATTACATAATAGCTATATGCATGACTCTGAGCAAATTACTTAATCTCTGTATGCCTCAGTATGCTCTTTGGTAAAATAAAAATGATCATTATTACTTGCCTCTTAGAGTACTTGTGTCACCTAAATGAGGTAATACAAGTATGCTTTTTAGGCTAGTCCCGTGGTTGCAAATGGCAAGATATATATATATCATATATATATATACCAATATATGATGAGTCCTTAAGAAAATAACCTGGAAACTTTTTTTTTTCAAAGACTTTTATTTATTTATTTGACAGACAGAGAGATATCACAAGTAGGCAGAGAGGCAGGCAGAGGGAGAGAGGGGGAAGCAGGCTCCCTGCTGAGCAGAGAGCCCGATGTGGGGCTCAATCCCAGGACCCTGAGATCATGACCTGAGCCGAAGGCAGAGGCTTCAACCCACTGAGCCACCCAGGTGCCCCCCCCCCCCGGAAACTTTTTACTAGGTGGATAGAATGGAAGAAGACCATACGGAGGGACCAGTTACAAAGTTTATAATAGCCCAGGAGATGAGAGCTAATTTTGCATTTTGGCAATAGAAAGAAGGATGGGGAAGATAATGTGGATAAAAATGCTAGAAGTTAAAAAAAAAAAATGCTAGAAGTTTTGTCACTTGTGAAATGTTGGAATCAAGAGAGGAAGGAGCCAGAGATGAGAGATATGAGCCCAGTGGCTGATGTATGATCGATCATACCATTAAAAGAAACTGTAAGTCAAAAGACAGAACTCAAATGAGGCAGAAGAAAATTTGTTTTTAAGGACCCTGGTTTTCAGTGTGAGTAGATACAGAGTGGGCAGTTTCAAATGCAGCATGGGTTCTTAGAAGAGGGAATGAGACTGGAAAGTGTTATCTCTTCAACAACAATGCAGAAGTGACTGTAAGTGTATACAAAGAAAAGACGATAAGAAAGACAAAAATAAAACTTTGAGGAATACCCAAATTCAGAAAATGGGAGAAGAAAGGAGGGCCAGTGAAAGAAACGCATTACAAATGGTCAAAATAGATTATAGTTATACTTTTCTAACTCAACTCCCTGCCTCCAGTCTGTGCTTCATGTGCGTCTTCTACACAAACTACTAGAGTGATATTTTCAGTATTGGAATCCGACCATGTCATCCTTCAATTTAATGTAGTTCAGAAAACTTTATCATCGGCAGTTTTGCATCCTAAGTGACCATTGAGAGGGTAGTAAAAACACCACATAGATATGTAATTTGAGTCTC
>NW_019154164.1:790828-829894 GCF_002288905.1 Enhydra lutris kenyoni | reverse complement strand
CAAAGGGGAGAAGAGAGAGAATGAGAAAAACAAAATATTGGTAGAGATAATTGAAGACAATTTCCCCAAACTCAACAAAGGGGAGAAGAGAGAGAATGAGAAAAACAAAATATTGGTAGAGATAATTGAAGACAATTTCCCCAAACTCAACAAACACAACAAGCTAGAGATTCAAGAAGACCTACAAACTTCAGGCAGGATGGATAATAACCATAACCATACTATTCCTATGCATATTAGAGTAAAACTTCTAAAAAGCAAAAATGAAGAAAAAATTAAAAGCGACCAGATTATTAAAATTTTTTAAATTTTATTTTCTTCTTCCGCTCTGTGAAAAATGTTGTTAGTGTTTTGATAGGGATTGCATTAAATGTGTAGGTTGCTTTGGGTAGTATAGAGATGTTAACAATATCTGTTCTTTCGATCCATAGGGATGGAATAGTTTTCCATTTCTTTGTGTCGCCTTCAGTCTCTTTCATCACTATTTTATAGTTTTCAGAATACAGGTCTTTCACCTCTTTGGTTAGGTTTATTCTTAGTTATCTTTATTTTTCAGTGTAATTATACGTGGGATTGATTCCTTAATTTGTCTTTCTGCCTGCTTCATTATTGGTGTAAAGAAATGAAACAAATTTCTGTACATTGAGTTTGTATCCTGCGACCTTACTGAATTCATATATTAGTTTTAGTAGTTTTTTTGTGGAATCTTTCACTTTTTTTATATAGGCTAACAATGTCATCTGCAAATAGTGAAAATTTTACTTCTTCTTTGCTGATTTGAATGCAGTTTATTTCTTTTTGTTTTTTGATTGTTGTGGCTAGAATATGCAGTACTATGTTAAATAAAAGTGATGAGAATGGACATCCCTGTCTTGTTCCTGACTGTAGGGAAAAAATCTTTTTTTTCCCCATTGAGGATGATATTAGTTGTGAGTTTTTCATATATGGACTTTATCGTGTTGAGGTATGGTCCCTCTAAGTTTACTTTGGTGAAGGTTTTCATAATGAATAGATGTTGTACTTTGTTGAATGCTTTTTCCGTATCTATTGAAATGATCATATATTTCTTATCCTTTCTTTTATAATTGTAGTGTATCATATTAATTGACTTGCAAATATTGAACCACACTTGCAACCTCGGAATAAATCTCACTTGATAGTGGTGAATGATTTTTAAAAACATATTATTAGATTCAATTTGCTAGTTTCTTATTGAGAATTTTTGCCTTTATGTTCATTAGGGATATTGGCCTGTAATTCTCTTTCTCAGTAAAGCTTTATCTGGTTTTTGTATCAGGGTTATGCTGACCTCATAGAATGAATTTGGAAGTTTTCCTTTTTTTTTTTTGGAACAGTTTGAAAAGAACAGATGTTAAGTCTTCTGTAAATGTATAGTAGAATTTGCTTGTGAAAGCATCTGGCCCTGAACTTTTGTTTCTCAGGAGTTTTTTTATTACTGATTCAATTTCTTTGCTGGTTATCAGTCTATTCCAGTTTTCTATTTCTTCTTTTTCAGTTTTGGTAGTTTATATGTTTCTAGGAATTTATCTGTTTCTTCCAGATTGTCCAATTTGTTGGCATATAATTTTTCATAATATTCTCTTATAATTGTTTGTATTTCTGTAGGGTGGGTTGTTATTTCCCCTTTCTCATTTGTGATTTTATTTATTTGAGTCTTTTCTCTTTCCTTTTTGACAAGGTTGGCTAAAGGTTTATCAATTTTATTATTTTTTTCCAAAGAATGAGCTCTTCCTTTCATTAAACTGTTCTATATTTTTTTGGTTTCTATATCATTTATTTCTGCTCTAATCTTTATTATCTTCTTTCTTCTGCTGGCTTTAAGCTTTATTTGTTGTTCTTTTACTAGCTCCTTTAGGTGTAAGATTAGGTTTTTTGTTTGAGATTTTCTTGCTTCTTGAGGTAGGCCTGTACTGCTATATGAAAAGAGACTTTTTTCATTAAAAAGGAAAGCCAGAAAATACTGGCATAATTTCGAGTTAGTAAAAAATAAAATGACCAGACTATAGATCTCTACATAATAAAAATACCCATTAAAAAGGAAAGACATCTTTGGACCAAAAAAAAAAAAAAAAAAAAAAAAAAAAAAAAACCAACAAAAAGCAAAGACATCTTTGAACAAAAAAAAAAAAAAAAAAAAAACTGAGAAAATTGCCAACAGCAGTCACACGGTTGAAGAATTAGTAAAGGATGATATTCCAGCAGAAACAAAATGAGAACAAATTTGAAGATCGGGGAAAAAACAAAGACCGGCAAAAGGATAAATATATGACCACCCAAAACTTAATACTGATTATTACTAATAATAATGTATTGAGTAGTTTAAAAATGCAGAGTTAATATTCATAACAAAGATAATATATAAGATAAAAAGAGGGTAAATGGAGTTCAAAAATGTTATGGTATTAAATTGTCCAAGAAAGGTAAAAGTACTAATTTATAGTACTTTGATACCAGGAATACACATTAAAGTGGCGCCTGGGTGGCTCAGTTGGTTAAGTGTCTGCCTTCGGCTCAGGTCATGATCCCAGGATCCTGGGATCAATCCCCACATAGGGCTCTCCACTCAGCAAGGAGCCTGCTTCTCCCTCTCCCACTTCCCCTGCTTGTGTTCCCTCTCTTTCTGTCTCTCTGTCAAATAAATAAATAAATTCTTTTTCTAAAAAAAGAATCTAAGATATTTATGGTAGCTACTATGAATATTACAAGAATATTTTAGTATAGGTGCAGACCCACCTGTGGCACAGGAAAGGACCCTAAAAATAAACAGCCACTGCCTTGTCAGCTGCTTTCTACTGGCCTGTGTCAGAGTCTCTGCCACTGCAGGCCCACCCAAACACCAAAGATCTTACTGCAGCCTTGAGAACCAATGAGTGCCTCAAGTGTGGGTGATGTAGCCATGGGATTGCCCTGGTCACGGAAGCTGTGGCAGAGGTGATTTTATCTCGGATAGAAGTTTCCAGTTTGTTTCCTCACCATTCCAGACATTTGTTATTGTTGTGGTGAGTCTGGTCATCTTGGCAAGGGTTTTGATCTTCAGGATGATGCCTGCTATAACTGTGGTAGAGGTGGGCACAGGGCCAAGGGCTGCTAGGAGCCCAAGAGAGAGTAAGAGCAACGCCGCAACAACTGTGGCAAACCAGGCCATCTGACTCGTGATTGTGACCATGTAGATAAGCAACAGTGCTCTTCTTGTGGAGAATTTGAACACATTCAGAAAGACTGCACCAGAGCAAAGTGCTATGGGTGTGGTGAAACTGGTCACTGGTCACTGCCACAAGACAAGTGAAGTCAACTGTTACTGCTCCGGCGAGTCAGGGCATCCTGCACGGGAATGCACAATTGAAGCCATAGCTTAATTGTTTTCCTTTGTTGCCCTCCATTTTTCCTGATTGATGGTTGTATTATTTTCTGTGAATCTTCTTCACTTGCCAAAGGTTGGCAGATAGAGGCACTCCTAGATCAGTGAGCTTCACTTTCCATGTAAAAGGAGGAAAGGGGTGGGGAATAAAAAAATATCAACTTTCTGCATTTAACTAAAAAGTAGTTTATGTCAAGTTTGGTAGAGGTGTTATATATAATGCTTTGTTAAAGAACCCCCTTTTTGGAGTGCCTGGGTGGCTCAGTTGTTAAGCGTATGCCTTTGGCTCAGGTCATGATCTTGGGGTCCTGGGATGGAGACTCGCATTGGGCTCCCTGCTCCATGGGAAACTTGCTTCTCCCTCACCCACTCTCCCTACTTATGCTCCCTCTCTCCCTATGTCTCTCTCTGTCAAATAAATAAATAAAATCTTTACAAAAAAAAAGAACCCCCTTTTCATGCCATTGGTGAATAGGGATTGATGAATAAGAAGAGCTAGGTTGAACCAATAAGCCCGTTCTGGGTTTCTTGGATATGTTCTCATGTAGGAGATAAAACCAATTCTAGAAGTATCTATGAGTTTTCATAACTAACTTTAATTTTAGCATAGTGTTTGCCTTCAATTGTCTGACCTCAGAAGCTATTAATTAACATCAAATAACATCTGTATTGGGCCCTACATAAAACATACAGTTGAGTGGGAATAAACAAAATAAAAGACAAATGTGTGTTAATGACTCTGCAAGAAAAATCGGGATAAAGGCCTAAACAGGAAAAACTTCATCACAACCTTGATGTTAGATATATATAAGGTGACGGCAAAGGTTTAGAACAAATTTTTTCAAAGACTCTATCTAAAACCCAGAGTAAACATCCATGCTCAGAGATAGCATAATTTGGAGTTATTCAGGAATTGCAGAGAAATGCATTTCACAGAAATCAAGATGTTATTTTTGTGTACTTACATCACTTAGACAACTGATTCATTTGCTGTAATCAATTTTTAAAAGTCAGATGGGAAAAGCAATTGAAGTCCTAGAAAACAGAAATGTAATTTTAAACTATCCAATAAAGCTGGAGGAAGGGGGTGAGTTGGATTAAAGTTCTTTTTGTTTGTTTCAAATTTTCATTAATGTACATAGGGCAAAATGCCATATTAAAGAGGGGAATGTGGAGGACTTAAAAAAAAGACTATTTAAGCATAAAGTTAATATAAATAACTATAATAAAAATAATACAAAAGAAGGTGAGAAAGAAAGGAGGACATGCAATTGTGACAGAAAGAGAAATCAAATAACAAGGTATTAAATTTAAGCTAAAATATATTAATAAATATATCCCACAAAAATGGATTAAATGCCACAATTAAAAGATAATTATCTCCAACAACTACATGTTGTTTTTTGAAAAAACATTTTAAATGGAAAGGTAAAAGTAAAAAGGTGGAATACAATCTAGCAGGCAGATAGTAATCAAAAGAATGTTGCTATAACTAAATTACTATCACAAAAAGTAAATTTTAAGGTAAAAGTCATCATTAGATATAAAAAACATCTCATAATAAAAACGTTTATAAAAAGTAACATCTCATAATAAAAACATTTAACTCACTCATTAACACAGTAGCAAAAATTCTAAATTAGAAAAATAAATAAATAATCTAAGTTTAATCCAGGAATACAAGGTTGGTTTAACATGAGAAATCAATCAATGTAACTCACTACATTAATAGAACAAAGGAGAAAAAAATTATCTCAATAGAAGCAGGAAAAGTACCTAAGAGGATCTGATTAATATTTATGGTGAAAACTATTAGAAAACTAGAAATAGAAGGGAATACACTTAATCTCATAAATGGTATCTACAAAAAAATACTATCACAAACAAAAAACTTAGGGACAAATTTTTGAAATTTTCCTTCTAAGGTTGGGAAAGACCAAAAACCTCCACAATCTCTACTTATAGTCAACATTGTACTAGAAGTCCTAGCTAGTTCAATAAGGCAAGAAAAATAAATAACAGATACAAGAATTTAAAAGGGAGAAATAAAACTGATGTTACTTTCAAACACATGATTATGTTTTCAGAAATTTCAAAGAATATTCAAATAAAGTATATGAGTTAAGTGAATTTAGCAAAAATAGAGATGTCTTAATTGTCTCCTATTCAGTGTGTTGATAAGAAGGAATTCCTGCTCTAGGATTATGGGGCTGGCAAACACATGAAAACACTGCACAGAAGAATCAAAAGAGTTTATTAGTCTATATACTCACAACCCACGGGAGGAGGATATTACACACAACACAGGAACAGAGTGAATAGCCAAGATCTCTAGGAGGCCTTGTAGCAAGAGGATGGAATGACCTTGGTTTCTGGGGAAGAATGTTTTTGGCTCATTTGAATAATTCTGTGGGCTATCAGGTAACTGAAGCTCATTCCTTCATGATAAACAGAAACTATGCCTGGTCCCCTTGATAAGGAGGATATTTTAGTTAGAAGACCGTATCTACAGAGGCAGAATGAGGAAGAGAACTTAGCATTAGTTAGTGCATTAGAGGTCCTACCAGTTTTACCAGAAGTCAAGGTAGCACATAATATTTGGTCTTAATTTTAGGCCTTATACCCCAGCTGTATACAAAAATCAATATATTTAAAATGCATTTTATATGAAGATTATATATATATATATATCTCTTCATCTTTGCTGTTGGTATATATATATACATATATATATGTATATATATATAATGTCATCAAATGTTAAGACATTCCTATTAATAAATCTAATGAACAAAAGAAAGAATTCTACACAGAAAAGTATAAAACATTTTGGAAAGAAATGAAAAAAAAAGCAAACCTAAATAAATGGAGTCTCATACTGTGTTAATGTAGACTGCAGGTCTAATATAAACATTTAAAAAAGAAAACTTATAGAGAGGATAACATTTAAAATATCTTGGTCACCTTGGAGTAAGAAAAATTCTCTTAAACAGGATACTTAAAGATTAGCCTACTTGTAATCTCTCTCAATGTGTCAAATAAATAAATAAAATCTTTAAAAAAAACTAATAATGGAAGTGCAAAGTTTTTAAAAAGGACATACAATTATATAAACATCAAAATAGGAAAAATTTTTATAAAAACTGAAAATGTCAAGTGTGGGTGTTTATGTAGAATAATTAAAATTCATATATTGCTCACAGGATTTTTTTTAAGATTTTATTTATTTATTATTTGAGAGAGAGAGAATGAGAGTGAGAGAGCATGAGAAGAGAGAGGTCATTGGGAGAAGCAGACTCCCTGTCAAGCAGGGAGCCCGATGTGGGACTCGATCATGGGACTCCAGGATCATGACCTGAACAGAAGGCAGTCGCCCAACCTAGAGCCACTCAGGCCCCCCTGCACTCAGGATTGATAATGTTACAAACACTTTGGAAAAAAAGATTATATGTTTTCATAAAATATTTACCATGTGACACAAAGACTACTCCCAGATATTTATTTAGGAGAAAAAAATACATATCACCACACAAATAATTGCATATGAATTTCTGTTCATTGCAACTTTATCTATAATAGCCAAATTCAGGAAACAACTCAAATGTCTACTGATCAATGAATGGATAAACAAAATGTACGTGCAAACAATGGAAGAGTACTTAAAAATAAAAAGGAATAAAATATTTATAAATAGAACTACATGGATGAATCTCAAAACCATTAAACTAAGTGAAAGAGACCAGATGTAAAAGACTACATGCTCAGTGACTTTATTAAGATGACATTATGGAAAAGATAAAACTGTAGGGACAGGAAACAATGGGTGGATGCCAAAGGTTAGTGGTAGAGAAAGGAGTTTGAGTACAAATGGTCATGAGGAAAATTCTTGTGGTAATGAAAATATTCCATATCTTAACTGTGATGGAATTTACATGGGTGGAAAAATTTTCAAGTCTTAGCTAAATGTACACGGTAAATGGATGCATTTTATTCTATGTGAACTAAAATAAAGTTTATTTTTAAACACACAAAAAGTGCTAAAGAAGATAAAACTAGTTTATTTTATACTATGTTTGATTTTTTAATTTTTATTAAGTTTTTTTATTTCAATTCCAGTACAGTTAACATACAACGTTGTGTTAGCTTCAGATGTACAATATAGTGATTCAACAATTCTATATATTACTCAGTGCTCATCATGGTAAGTATACTTTTTAATCCTCTTCACCTATTTCACCCATCCCCCCACACCCCTCTTCTCTGGTAATCATCAGCTTTGTTTTGTTTTTTCTCTATAAAAAAACAGAGTCTGTTTCTTGGTTTGTCTCTCATTTTTCTTTGCTTATTTGTTCTGTTTCTTAAATTTCACATATGAGTGAAATCATATGGTGTTTTTCTTTCTCTGACTGACTTACTTTGCTTCGCATATGCTCTTTAGTTTTATCCATGTTGTTGCAGATAGCAAGATTTCATTCTTTCTTATGGCTGAATAATATTCCTGTGTGTGTGTGTGTGTGTGTGTGTGTGTGTGTGTGTGTGTGTGTGTAAAATATTCTCTTTATCCATTCATCTATCAATGGAATGGGCTGCTTCCACATCTTGGCTATTGTATATAATGCTGCAATAAACATAGGTGTACATATATCCCTCTGAATTAGTGTTTTTGTATTATTTGGGTAAATACCCAGTAGTGCAATTGCTGGGTCATAAGGTAGTTCTGTTTTTAACTTTTTGAGGACCCTCCATACTGTTTTCCACAGTGGCTGCACCAACTTACATTCATGCTAACAGTAAAAACTAGTTTATTTTTAAACAAACAAAAACTGCTAGAGAAGATAAAACTAAATAAAAAAATTTATCTCAAATGTATCTTCAAAGAGAAAAAAGATCATCATACCTGTTCATCAAAGACATAATTAAGATTTTAAAAGACAGAGATACAATGTAGGAGAAAATAGCTGCAAAATATAACTGTCAGGGTGACCTAACAAAAAATTCTCCAAATTTCAAAGCAATTTAAAAACTTGCAAAAAGTATTAGAATGAATATTTTTAGAACTCTGCAAATTAACTACGGCTTGCAGCAATCCAAAGAGAATTTATTCAAGAAATCTTGATAAAAACAATGAGTTCTGGTGTTTGTTGACTTGCACTATTCCTCTTCCCCTCTCTCAACCTTGATACCCTAGAAAACTAATAGCTAGTAATCATGGTGGAAATCAACAGCCTGTTAGCCAACACAGAGGCAGAACAAGATTAGAGGTTCTTCATAACCTCATTCTCACAGATGTGTAATCACTTTACATAACTGGTAGTTCCCCAGAACAACACAGTCTCAGCCTATCTTCACTTGACTTGACTCAAAGCTCACTTAATTCAAAAAACCTTTACCCCAGGGAATTTTGATGAAATCACTTAGAGGTAGTTGTTTGAATTTCAGCCTTCCTGAAGAGGTGGATAAGAGCTGGGGCAAATAAGAGACTAATCCAAAACCTGAAAAGGAAAAGCAGGAGAAAGAGATATCTATAGAGGATTTGGAAAGCTCTGACATAGCCCTATAAATCCAGAATGCCGCTAGCATGTATAAGACCATGGACACACCCAGAGACCTACACTCTCTGTCTTCTTGACCTCAAAGCTCTACACAAGCAATAAGTAAAGGCTCAGGTACAGTTGTCAATCACCTGGCTAAGTGTTGTAGGTATATCCCAACACACATACACACACAAAACCCTTCAACAAATATTAGGAGACTGTGCCTGGTTCTAGGTGTTTGAAGAAATCTCTATTGATTTATCAGCTTATGAGTAAGCTAAGTGAACTGAGACTTCAGTGACCATACACAACAAAGAACAAAAACTTTACAGAATTAACTGTGTAACATAACTAAGAAATAATCAGCAATAATATTGAAGTCACAGGGGCGCCTGGGTGGCTCAGTGGGTTAAAGCCTCTGCCTTCGGCTCAGGTCATGATCCCAGGGTCCTGGGATCAAGCCCTGCATCGGGCTTTCTGCTCAGCAGGAAGCCTGCTTACCCCCCCTCTCTCTCTGCCTGCCTCTCTGCCTGCTAGTGATCTCTGTCTGTCAAATAAATAAATAAAAATCTTTAAAAAAATAATAATAATAATATTGAAGTCACAACAAAAACAAACACTAGGCAGGGGCAAGAATCTGATTTCCAGAGTTAATACATTATATTAATTAAAATGTTTAATTTTGAAAAAAATATGAGATATGTTAAGAAAAAGGAAAGTATAGCACATATACAGGAAGAGAAAAAAATCATAGCAACTATCCCTGAGGAAGCTAAACATTGAACTTACTGTCTAGAAAAGTTTTTGTCTAAAATCTTTAACTCAGCTATTTTAAGTATGACCAAAGAACGAAGGAAAACCATGTTTTAAAAACTAAAGAAAAAGTATGAGAATATTGTCCCATCAGATATTATCAATAATGAGACAGAGATTATTTTTAAAAAGCATCAAAAGAAATTCTGGAGTTGAAAAACACAATAACTGGAATGAGAAATTCACTAAAAGGGTTCAACAGCAGATTTGAGCTGTCAAAAGCAAGAATCAGTGAACTTCAAGAAGAAAGTAGGAGGACTCACACGTCCTGATTTTGAAACTTGCTGTAAACCTACGCAAATCAAGATAATGTGCTCCTGGCATAATGACAGACATAGAGATTCATGGAACAGAATTGAAAGTACAGAAATAAACCTTACATTGAAGGTCAACTGAATGTCAATAAAGGAGTCAAAATAATGCAATGGAGGGACACCTGAGTGGCTCAGTGGGTTAAAGCCTCTGCCTTTAGCTCAGGTCATGATCTCAGGGTCCTGGGATCAAGCCCTGCATAGGCTGTCTGCTCAACAGGAAGCCTGCTTCCCCTTCTCTCTCTCTCTGTCTGCCTCTCTGCCTGCCTGTGATCTCTGTCTGTCAAATAAATAAATAAATAAATAATCTTTTAAAAAAAAATAATGCAATGGGAAAAGAATAGTCTTGTCAACAAATGGATGACAACATGCAAAAAATGAAGCCAAACCAGTGTATATAAAAATTAATTCAGAATTAATCATAGATGTAAATGTAAGAGTTAAAATTATAAAATGTTAGTAAAAAACATTAGACTAGAACTTTGTGACCTTAGATGTGACACGAAAATTACAAGTGATGACTTATGTTTTGACTTCATCAAGATAATGACAAGATAACCCATAAAATGGGGAAAAATTTACAAATCATATACCTTTTAAGTTTTTGTTTGAACACCTATTTCCAATTCTCTTGGGGATATACAAATATATAAAAAACACTTATAACTCCATCATAAAATGATAAATAACTCAATTTAAAAATCAGCATAAACGTCAAATGGATATTTCTCTAAAGAAGATATAAAAATGGCCAGCAAGTGCGTGAAGAAATGTTCAAAATCATTAGTCACTAAGAAAATGCAAATCAAAAGTACAATGAAATACCACTTCACAACCACTAAGATGGTTAGACTCAAAAGGACAAATAATAATTATTGGTGAGAATGTGGAGAAATTAAAACCCTCACACATTTCAGGAGGAATGTAAAGTGGTGCAGTAACTTTGGATAAGAGTTTGGCAGTTCCTCAGAAAGGTCATAACATTATCATATGACTGAGCAATTCTACTCCCAAGTGTATAACTAGGAGAACTGATAACAGGCCTTCAATCAAAAACTTGCTGATGAATGTTCATAACCTCATTATTCATAATAAAGAAATAATGGAGGGGTGCCTGGGTGGCTCAGTTGGTTAAGCATTTGATCATAGTCGGCTCAGGTCATTATCCCAGGGTCCTGGGATCGATCCCCACATCAGGCTCCCTGTTCAGAAGGGAGCCTGCTTCTCCCTCTCCTGCTCCCCCTGCTTGTGCTCTCCTTCTCTCACCCCCTCTCCTTCTCTCTCTCTCTCTCTCTATCTCTCTATCTCTCTCTATCTCTTTATTATTTTATTATCTCTTTATTATTTTAAATAATAAAATCTTTAAAAAAATAAATAGTGGAAACAACATAAACACCCATGGACTGAAAAACGGATAAACAAAATGTGGTATATTCATACAATGGAATACTATTTGGCCATAAAAAGGAATGAAATGTTGATTCATGCCACAATACAATAAACCCTGAAAACGTTATACCAAGTAATGGAAGCCAGATACAGAAAGCCACTTATTAGATGACTCCATTTATATGAAATGTTTGTAATAAGCAAACATATAGAGACAGAATATGGACTAATGTTTGCCTGGGGCTGATAGAAGGGTTGGAGAAAGAATGGGGAGTGACTGCTAATAGGTTCAAGGTTATTTTTGGAGTAATGGAAATATTTTAAAATTAGATTACATGATGGTTACACACAGCATAACTAAACGAAGAAATATTGAGTTGTACACTTTAAATGGGTGTACTTAAGTACTGAATAAATTATATCTTAAAATAACTTAAGTGTTTGACATATTTAAAACTGTTTTAAAATAATTAGAGAAGTGTATATCTATAGAAACAGCATAGACTTAAAATCTAAAGGAGTAGTATGAATAACTTTATGCCAAAATCTTGACCTTCTTAATTGAGTGTTTAATTACCAAGAAAAATATAACCCACTAAAACTGACTAATGATGATATAGAAAGACTGAATAATTCACAATTTCTAAAGATTTAAAATAGTAGTTTAGGGTGCCTGGGTGGCTCAGTTGGTTGAGCAACTGTTTTCGGCTCGGGTCATGATCTCAGAGTCCTGGGATCGAGTCCCACATCGGGCTCCCAGCTCCATGGGGAGCCTGCTTCTCCCTCTGACCTTCTCCCCTCTCATGTTCTCTCTCACTGTCTCTCTCAGATAAATAAATAAAATCTTAAAAAAATAAAATAAAATAGTAGTTTAAGTTCTTCTCACAAAGTAAATGCTAATCTTAGATGATTTATGGGTGTCATACCTTTTCAAGTGAGAATGAATTATTCAAATATTATTTGAAATCTTCCAGCAATCAGAAGATAAACAAAACAGTGTTGATTTATTTTTATTTTAAATTAACAGTATGAGTAAAGGAATTTATAAATAAATCTTACCCATAAATCATAGATACAAAGATTTTTTTGAAGGTTTTATTTATTCATTTAACAGAGAGAGAGAGAGCGCAAGTAGGGGGAGTGGCAGGCAGAGGAAGAGGGAGAAGCAGGTTTTGCACTGAGCAAGAAATCCAATGTGGAGCTCAATCCCAGGACCCCAGGATTATGACTTGAGCTGAAGGCAGACACTTAACTGACTGAGCAAATCAGGGGTCCTGATACAAAGATTCTTTAAAAAGCAAACAAAAACCAGTAATATGTAAAAATAATAATACTTTATTAATGTTACATTGATCTCAGGAAAAGAATTACATAAATGTATTTCAACTTTTTAATACGTTAAAAGAGCAAATATAGGGGCGCCTGGGTGGCTCAGTGGGTTAAAGCCTCTGCCTTCGGCTCAGGTCATGATCCTGGGGTCCTGGGATTGAGCCCCGCATCAGGCTCTCTGCTCAGCAGGGAGCCTGCTTCCCGTCCTCTCTCTGCCTGCCTCTCTGCCTACCTGTGATCTCTGTCAAATAAATAAATAAATAAAATCTTTTAAAAAAAAAAAAAAGAGCAAATATATATAACAATCTCAACAGATAAAATTTTGGGGGGCACCTGGGTGACTCAGCTGGTTAAGCCTCTGACTCTGGGTTTCAGCTCAGGTCATGATCTCAGGGTCCTGGGATTGAGCCCCATGTTGGGTTCCATGCTTAGCAAAAGTCTGCTTCAGGATTTTCTGTCCATCTCCCTCTGCCCCTACCCCCTTGCATTCTCTCTCTCTCAAATAAGTGAGTAAATCTTTTTTTAAAAAGATTTTTTTTTTGAAAAATTCAAAATAAAAAAATTAAATCTTATGAATGATGAATAATATGGAATTTTGCTAACCTGTTAAAGGGTATCAACTGAAAAATATAGCAAATATCATTCTTTCTTTAAGATTTTATTTATTTATTTGTCAGAGAGAGAGAGAGTAGAGCAGGAGGAACAGCAGGCAAAGGGAGAAGGAGACTACCTGCTGAACAAGGAGCCCAATGCGGGACTCAACCCAGAACGCTGAGATCATGACCTGAGCCGAAGGCAGATGCTTAGCCAACTGAGCCACCCAGGCATCCTAGCAAATATTATTCTTAATAGTTAGATGTTAGAAGCACTTCACTTAAAATCAAGAAAAAATTTGTCCATTATTGCCATCCATTATTACACTTCCATTTAATAATGTACTGTAGTTAACTAGATGGAACAGAAAGGCAAGAGCAAGAAACAAAAGGTATGAGGCTGGCACCTACTATGCAAAGCCTCACGAGGAAAGATGTCTGTGTCCTTGAGTCACCAATGGAAGACTAACACCAAAAACTGTACTCTATGTGAATGACAAACTACTATTGATTTAAGACACTGATATTTATGGGTGTATTTGTCAGAGAACTTTTACCTTAATAGATATATTCATAGAAGATATTATTTATAAAGAAAAATACAAAGAATCTACAACTTATTAGAAATAATAATCATTTAGCAAAGTCAGTGAATGTAAAAGTCAATGTACAAAAATCAATTTTATATACCAGCAACAAACAGAAAATATAAATTTTAAAACTCCTTTCAATAGCAAAATATTAAGGTACATAGGAATAAAGCTAATAAAGTTGTGAAAGGTATCTACATATAGAAAATTATTAATGTGATTGAAAAATAATCAAGAAGATCCAAGTAAATAAAACATATCTGCTTGTGGATGGAAGTCTTGACATTATAAATATGTCAATTCTACCGAAATTCATATATAGATTCAACAATATTCTAATAAAAACCCCAACAGAGTTTTTCCAGGAACTTGACAAGCTGAATCTAAAATTCATATGTAACAGAAAAAAGCCAAGAATAACTAAGACAGTCCTGAAGAGGAACAAAGAGGAAGTGAAGGAGTAGGAGGAAGAGAAAATGGAGGAAGAAGAGGAGGAGAAGGCTGGGAGATATGGATGAAAACTTGCCCTAGCAGATCTCAAGACTGATTGCGATGCTATAGAAATAAAGACAGTGTGGTGTTGCCACAGACAACAACCAATGCAACAGAGTAGGGAGATCAGAAATACTCATTCACATATGGAAATAATGTATGTTAGAGTTCAATGTAAATCATCGGGAAAGGAAAGATGGTTCAATAAGATGTACTGAGAGAAACTGGTTATCTGGTTAGAAAAAATGAGGTTGGGGGCTTATGTTACATTATAAACATTAATTTAGGAAGGGTTAAAACCTTAAATGTGAAAAAGAAAACATTAAAACTTCTAAAAGAAAATATAAAAAATATTTATAGGACCTTAGAATAGGAAATCATTTCTTAAACAAGAGAACATAAGGACTAACCGTGGAAACATTCCCATAGCACCAATTCCTTATTTCCAAAATTCTATTGTCTAATTTTACATAGGATCATAACTGCTTATTTTATTGTCTACTCTTTTGAACTGATAACTACTTGAGGATAGGGACTAAATCCTATTAATTTTATCTTCCCCCTCACCCAGGTGTGTGTTAGTTGTATCTCTATGATGCAAGAGAGAAAAGAGTTTTAGGAAAGATGTTTTACTTTTTTTTTTCTTAAGATTTTATTTATTTATTTGTCAGAGAGAGAGAGAGACAGAGAGCACAAGCAGGCAGAGAGGCAGGCAGAGGCAGAGAGAGAAGCCGGCTCCCTGCTGAGCAAGGAGTCCAATGTGGGACTTGATCCCAGGACTCTGTGATCATGACCTGAGCCGAAGGCAGTGGTTTAACTGAATGAGCCACCCAGGTGTCCCAAGATGTTTTACTTTCCCCTTGATTTGGCACTCCAGTGGTTTCTCTTCCCTAACAATTGCACAAGTTTTGTTCTTTTTTTCCTCTGTCAGATACATAAGTGACACACATCTATAACTTCATCCTCCTTACCCAAGTCATATTTCCATTACCTAGTCTTAATCATCTACTTATTTGTATATTTTTGGTTCATTTTCCATTTCTTCATGTTCTGAATTTCTGGGCTTTCAAAGGGAACAATTAAGTGAAGAATAAAGCCCTATTAATAACTAAGAGAAAAATCTATAGGAGAACTTTCCAGGTATTATTTGTTCAGTTCTAAATTGGATCTCTGGAGGCTAACCTTCAAAAAAGAGATTTTAAGGGTGCAACTAACAATTCAGAATGAGAGGACTATGCCACCGCAGACCAGTCTTAGATCTGGAAGAGACCTTCCCATGGTTAAGCTGGTCTAATACCCCTTGCAACGTGAGAATTTCTTCTTTCACATTCCTGGCATTTTTCATGAATTAACTCAGCTGTAATCCTTCAATATAATTCTCATGACAAGAAGCTCACTGTTTTAGAGGAAAATCTGTTCCATTTTGTTTTGTCCTAACTAGTTACACTAAATCTAGAAAAGGGAAACAGCCCTCAGGCAATAAGAGCTTGTGCGTATTGTCAAAATTTCCATATTTCCGTAGGTGGTTTCCCAAGATATTTTCTCCAGAAAGTTTTTCAACATGACCTCCTGGATTGCATAACTAGTGACACAGAATGCCCCAAAGCCTCTTGTATATAGAAAAGCAACTAGTTGAAGCTAGTCACCATCTTCTATATTTTGCATTCCAGAAATGTTGAGTCATTTGAAAAGGCAGAAGAAATTGAACCATGAAAATTATACACGAGCAGCTTCATCGGGTGTGTCAATATTCATATTATCCATGAATCAGAGATGAATGCTTAAGTTTGCTTTGGAAAAGAAACTAAACAAGACCTAGAGGCTGAGTGTCAAACAATTTCATTAAAGAATCAAAAGAAGTCCAGAATAGGAAAAACCACAAAAGATCACTTTTCCAGTATTACACAGAACACAAGTTCTACAAAAGATTCTGAATCAGAAGGATTTCATGGTTAAAATATTAAAAAACAAAAACAAAACAGAAACTTTAGACTGAAGTCCCCTCTAGAAGATTCTAAAAGACATTAGCATGTTATAGGATCTTGATTGGGGAAAAAAAAAAAAAAAAAAATTTAAGTTTGTTTAATTTACTGTGTTTCAAATATATCTAACAATGGGGCCCCTGGGTGGCTCAGTGGGTTAAGGCCTCTGCCTTCGGCTCTGGTCGTGATCACAGGGTCCTGGGATCTAGCCCCGCATCGACCTCTCTGCTCAGCGGGGAGCCTGCTTCCACCTCTCTCTCTGCCTGCTTCTCTGCCTACTTGTGATCTCTGTCTGCCAAATAAATAAATAAAATCTTTAAAAAAAAAAAAAATATATATATATATATATATCTAACAACAACTAAATATTTTTTGTAACACCCAATACAATAATAGTGCACTTCAAATGTACTCCAAGAAATACTAACCTAGTTAATTTTTCTTCCATTTTATTTTATTTTTAAAGATTTTATTTATTTGACAGAGATCACAAGTAGGCAGAGGGGCAGGCAGAGATAGAGGGGGAAGCAGGCTCCCCACTGAGCAGAAAGCCCAATGCAGGACTCGATCCCAGGACCCTGAGATCATGACCTGAGCCGAAGACAGAGGCTTTAACCCACTGAACCACCCAGGCGCCCCTCCATTTTAAAGATAATACAGGAAAGACCCAGAAAAGATTGCAAAATGCTCAAGTCAACAAAACTACTTAGTTGCAGAGCCAGGACTAACAATTCACATATCATGGCAGCTTACAAGTCTGGAACATTCCTTGTTCTGACTTCAGTGTCTCCAAATCCCTGAAGAAGGATAACATTGCAAACATAACCACAGATTGGTTTCTTTGTGTCCTACTTCATACCATCTGTAAGGAAAATTTTATTACTTATAACAGTGGTTTTTAACCAGATGAGCAGGGTGCTAAGGGAGATCAGGAAGGGGTGTTGACAGAATTTGTAGAGCAAGGAGAGTTATATTTTTAAAGCTTATTAAATGATAAAGTATACTTTTTTATTTAGAAAGAAAAATTCCTAATAACATTTCATTTTTTTAAAGATTCATTTATTTATTTAAGAGAAAGAGGGAGGGAGCATTTGTAAGCTGTGGGAGGGGCAGAGGAAGAAAGAGAAATCCTCAAGGAGACGCCCAATGAATGGGGAGGCCAAACTGGGGCTCAATTCCAGGACCATGAAACCATGACCAGAATTGAAATCAAGAGTCCAAAGCTTAACCCAGTGAGCCACCCAGGTGCCCCAAAGTTTTACATTTTAAATTACAAAGAGAATATGACATCATTGTTTACCTAAGGTACATATGGATTTTAAAAGTTTGCAAAACTAAAAGGGGGTGTCTGGGTTACTCAGTTGGTAAAGCATCTACCTTCAGCTCAGGTCATGATCTTGGGGTCCTGAGATCAATCCCCGTGTGGGGCTCCCTGCTCAGCAAGAAGTCTATTTCTCCCTCTGCCCTTCCCCTTACTCGTGTTCACTCTCTCTCTCTCTCAAATAAATTTAAAAAAATAATAACAAAAAAAAAAGAATTAAAAAACAGAACATAACCTTTTCTTATATTAGACTGTCTGGGGGACATTTAGTCCCACAATGAACAAATAGTAGTCATCCAGTCAAGCTAAAGCAGGAGTGGTTGAAGTGTGTTTCAGGCAAAGATGGTAGCAAATTTTAAGGACTAGAGGCACAAGAAATGGTGCCATGACTAAGGGACTGCCCATGGTTTAGTATGGCTGAAATAGAGAATAGGCAGTAGAAAGAAGAGGAAGAACCAAGGGAGTAGGGTAGTGAGGAAGAGTGTGCACTCAGAGAAAAGCAACGTAGTAAAGAGCTAATGAAGAGCCAGGTGATAAATGTTCTTGTATCCCATGCAATGGAACTGATCTTTATCATGACAGCAATAGTAACAAGTTCAAAGGTTTAAGCAGGAAAATTTGTATAATCAGATTTGTATTATAGAAAAATCATTCTTTATCACAGAAGGAAGTTTATACTGTTCTCAAATTTTTCTGGTGCTTTATTTCCATTTTCTTAACCAATGCAGACTTTGTTCTGAGAGCTGAATGATTAATCTACAGGGTTTAAAGAGAAATTCTGACAATTGAAATCATCCAGAGTTTATAGGGAAACAGTCCACTCACCAAAAGGGCACAGCTGACTCATAAGCAGTAACACAAATTGTCCAAGTCAGTAAGTATGTCAGTTGAGGTCACCAAGAATATAGCTCACAAGGAAATTCACACTTGATATTTCCATGACAGATTCAATGAAAACACTATGTTGTTTTTTTTTTTTTGAAAACACTATGTTTAAGTTGTGTTAAAATTTATGATATTCTTACTGAAAGAAATGAAAATTTTGAATTTTATTTCATAATTTATTCTAACTCATTATTGTTTCAGAATCAATTTTCCACCAGGAAACTGTCTCAACTACACTTATCTCAAGAACTACATTGAAGAAGCTCTTTACCACAATTTTGAAGGTCTTATAATACCTTTAGTACAGTGATTCTCATGGTCAGTCTACCTGAACCAGTAATTTACAAGAAATTATTTCAATGAAAGTGGCCGACTATATTAGAGCCCTTGTCCCACTTAGCTGTCATTGGACCTACATAATTCCAATGTCATACAACCATTCTCCGGTGCCTTAAATTCTTTGTTGTTTTCACTTCCTCCTTAGAAGCACAAATAATAATTATAATAGAAGCATAAATAGTAATAGAAACAAAAATGATACTAATAATGCAGTACTTTTTATATCCCAGGTACTGTGCTAGAAACTACATGCATTATCTCATACACATACAAAATCTCATGAGTTAGATACTGTCAATATCCCAATTTGACAGATGAGTAAACTAATCCTTAGAAAGATTAAGTAAACTGCCCCTGGTCAGACAGCTTGTAATCAAAATCAGAATTCAAATCTAGGTCTGTATGAGTGCAAAACCTAACTCAACTCAGCATTTTCTAATATTTCTAGTTACCTGTTATATAGCACTTACTATACACTTGGAACTGTGCCAGTCAATGTATAAACATTACATCATTTAACCTTCAAACAAATCTATCAAAAGGTAACATCTATATTTTACAGATGAAGAAATCAAACCTCAAAATATTTAATTGTCAATGGTTATACAGATAGAAGCAGAGGATTCAGATGAAGGCTTATCTGATTCTTCTTTTTTCAATAAAGATTTCATTTATTTGACAGAGAGAGAGAGAGGGAGAGAGAGACTACAAGCAGGGGAAGCAGCAGGCGGAGGGAGAGGAAGAAGCAGACTCCCCACTAACCAGGGAGCCCCATGTGGGGCTGGATCCCAAGACCCCAGGATCATGACCTGAGCCAAAGACAGGCGCTTAACCAACTGAGTCACCCAGGTGCCCCTAGATTTGTCTGATTCTTAAATTTGTGTGTTTAACCAGAGTCTATACCATTAGAACATGATAACATAAACCAGTAGTTCCCTGTTCCCCATGGAACACCATGGCTCCGAGATTTCAAAAGAAGACAGCCATTCATGGTTTCTAAGGTAGAGGTCCATTGCTTCAAGTTCTTTTCCACTAACACCTTTGCGAAGATTGGTTGATGGTCGTCTGAGAGCTGAGGGAATGGAACTCCAGAATGACCCTGGGATCAGCACAGTTGTGAAGACCTGGTATAGCGTCAAGCAGGGAAATCTAGGGAATAAAGATCTTATGTGAAGCACAGGATCTTTTTTCCCCTCTTTCCTCCTGCAGTGGTTCAAGTCTCTGATTCCAAGAATATAGGAAAAAAAAGGGGGGGGGATTATTCTAAAGAAAACAGCTGCAACATCAAGTTCGTCACCTCCTAATAGCTCAGTCAACTTCAGGCTCCAGGCCATGAAAGCCTGCCCAGGGCTAATCTTGTGGATTATAAAGTCACGTTTCCTCTGTTTTGCCCAGAAGCAAGGGGAATGGGCCTCCATGAAATCAAATGCCCTTTACTCTGCTGCAAGATACTCACAGTCATGAAGATCAAATAAATACAAATACAATGTTTCCTAAATAGATTCCATGGAGCTTGTAAGACACTCTTTGAAAAAAGTTCCACGGACAATTAAGTGTTGGAAATGCTGCAATAAGTTCTGTGTCTCAAAGGTAGGGTGACCTATAATTAATCACCCAAACTAGGGCACGTCTGAGTGCCAAAGGGGATGTTGCTAATAATTACACTGAGACAGCAAGCACATACTGGAAATGTCCTGGGTAAATTGAGACCTATGGTTAGTCTGCTAGTTACCCCAGAACTTTCCAAATGAGTTTGGCCATGGAGCATCTTTTCCCCCTTGCAACACCTGCAAACCTCATGAGAGACCATTATTCCACAGAATATAGTTCGGGGAACACTAAACTTAGAGGTCTTAAGAAAGTCTGTTTGAAATGCAATTGACCCAATGCTTCCAGATCATTTCTTGACAATGCCCACCTGGGAAGGAAGTGTTAATATATTTGCCGTATATAAAGGGACACGAAAGAGGCTCCTTATAGCTAGGAAAAGGACTGGCCGGGTAAGTGGGGGTATTTGAAGGGATTACTACCTCAGCACTCTTGTAATCCTCTGATACATATAGAAATCAGGCCTAGGGACACCTGGGTGGCTCGGTTGGTTAAGCCGCTGCCTTCGGCTCAGGTCATGATCCCAGAGTCCTGGGATCGAGTTCGGCATCAGGCTCCTTGCTTGGGGGGGAGGGAGCCTGCTTCCCCGCCTCTGCCTGCCACTCTGCCCCCTTGTGTGTGCTCTCTCTCTCTCTCTCTCTCTTTCTCTCTCTGACAAATAAATAAATAAATAAAATTTTTAAAAAAAACATAAAATAAAAGTAGAAATCAGGCCTATAGTTCATGAAGCTCTGAATAAACTAAAACACACTCACAAATGACCTGTGTGTGTTTCTCTTCCTTGAAGACCAATTGAAGATGATTACATTAAAAGAAGGCAGTGAAGGAGTTACAAAAAAAAAAAAAAAATCTTGCCCTTCTAACCTCCTGGCCTATTTTGTTGCTTAGGATTTGGGTCAGTGTCAAGAATCTTGAAAATTATGGGAAATGCAACAAATCTCTTGACTGACTCAATCTATCCATCAAGAGACTGAAAAAAAAAAAACACTTCCATAGAAAAATAGAAACTGCATTAGGTATTTCAACATGAATTCTAACATAAGGAATTGGGCAAACAGGCAGTAAAAGATTGAAAAAGCAAAAAGGGAGCACTGAAGCAACACAATGCCCGGGTAGGGCCTCAGATTTCTGAGGAGGGGGGACTGCCCAAATGATTCTGGCACATCAAAGACACACAGTGAGGCTGACTCTGGAGTTTCTTTCTTTTTCTTTCTTTTTTTTTTTTTAAGATTTTATTTAGTTATTTGACAGACAGATCACAAGTAGGCAGAGAGGCAGGCAGAGAGAGAGGGGGGGAAGCAGGCTCCCCGCTGAGCAGAGAGCCCGATGCGGGGCTCAATCCCAGGACCCTGGGATCATGACCTAAGCCAAAGGCAGAGGCTTTAACCCACTGAGCCACGCAGGCACCCTGATTCTGGAGTTCTAAAAGAAGGGAAGACCTGGTCTATCCACACTTTCCTGACCAACTGAGCAGCTACAGATGATTCTAGTCACTCAGTTGTGGAAGCATTTGAAAGGCAGAAGATTCTGCATTTTCAGGTCCTGGATTTATAGCCAGCTCCAGCAGATAATCCCTACCTGAGACCCTTGCCCCTGAATTGAGGCTGGGCCTCTCAGGTAGCTCTTGATAAATCTGGGTTTAAACTTGGCTCAGTAACCCCTCAGAAAACACCTTAGAGGGGGGATTCGATTTCAGTGGGAATTTGAAACACTAAAGCCTTATAAAGTTGCTTTGAAAATTTCAGTGAAGAAGAGGGAGGCAAAGGTGGAGAGGGGAAGCTGAGGAGGGGAATTTAAAAGGAAAAAAATGTAAGAAGTGTTTGCACATTTTCTATTCAGGAGGGAAAAGAAGTCATTTAAAACGTGTTGTGAGCAGGACGCCTGGGTGGCTCAGTTGGTTAGGCAGCTGCCTTCGGCTCAGGTCATGATCCCGGGATCCTGGGATCGAGTCCCACATCGGGCTCCTTGCTCGGCGGGGAGCCTGCTTCTCCCTCTGCCTCTGCCTGACACTCTGTCTGCCTGTGCTCCCACGTGCTTTCTCTCTCTCTCTCTCTCTCTCTCTCTAACAAATAAATAAAATCTTTAAAAAAAAAAAAAGTGTTGTGAGCAAAGAAATGGTGTTTAAAGGTTAAGCTTCTGCCATACGCTTTTACACTGAGTTACTCATTTAATGGTGAACATTTCTCCTATTCAACTCTTCAGTTGAAATTCAGAAGCCATATATTTGACAGGTAGCTCCCTAAAATTTATTCCAGAGGTCACACTTTGCTTACCTTCCTTAAAGCCACTGTAAAAGGTGGAAGAGTAAAAGAATCCCCTATATTCTGGCCAAGGAGGACACTTTGTATTGTTCCAGTGAGTCAGAGACTACAATGGACCCCAGATTAAAGGTTATGTTCTGCTGCAATTGCACTACTGGGTATTTACCCCAAAGATACAGATGTAGTGAAAAGAAGGGCCATCTGTACCCCAATGTTCATAGCAGAAATGGCCACAGTCACCAAACTGTGGAAAGAACAAAGATGCCCTTCAACAGACAAATGGATAAAGAAGATATGGTCCATATATACAATGCAGTATTACGCCTCCATCAGAAAGAATGAATACCCAACTTTTGTATCAATGTGGATGGGACTGGAGGAGATTATGCTGAGTGAAATAAGTCAAGCAGAGAAAGTCAATTATCATATGGTTTCACTTACTTGTGGAGCATAAGGAATAACATGGAGGACATGGGGAGATGGAGAGGAGAAGTGAGTAGGGGAAATCAGAGTGGGGAGATGAACCATGGGAGACTGTGGACTCTGAGAAACAAACTGAGGGTTTTGGAGGGGAGAGGACCGGGAGGTTGGGGGAGCCAGGTGGTGGGTATTACGGAGGGCACGTATTGCATGGAGCACTGGGTGTGGTGCATAAACAATGAATTCTGGAACACTGAAAAGAAATAAAATAAAATAAAATGGAAAAAAAAAGGTTACAGTCTGAGATTATAAACTGATAAAAGCATTTAAAACTAAAATATTTAGAGATGTAGTCTATTTTAAAGGTTAAGATCACAGGTATTGGGACATTATAGAGCAGGGGTTAAATCTTGGCTCCTTCACTTCCTAGCTATTGACCTTGAACGCATTTCTTAACTTCTCTGAACCTTGTTATCAGAACCTTTATTTGTGGACTAGTATAATCCATATGTTGGCAGTATCCACAGACAACATCTCCTTTTGCCCCTGTACCAACTGTGAAACAGGACTCAGAAATTCTTTGCATTCTATATAAAAAAGCCCTTTTTGTCAAATGCATATCATACTGAAGATTTCAGAGGCAAATTGGAGTAGGTTCACAAAACAATATATTTTTCTTCAAAAATCCTCATTTGTTAAATCTTTCCAGTGGTCCTTTCCTACACTCTCTTCTGTTATGATTAGCCTCCCAGCTTTAGTTTCTCCATTCCAGCAACATTATTCTTCTCTTTCTTATTCTTAGGAGATTACATTATCTCTGTCTAGGGACTTCCAAACGCAAAAGCCTATTTAACAAACCAAGAACCCTCCGGTTGTTAGTAGCGCCCCTCCTTAAAGAGCAGAAAAAAATGACAAATAACACTTTTTGTTGTCCTAGATGGATAAAATTATAATATAACAGCAATAAAATATATTATATAACAACAATGTAATATAATATAATTATTAATATTAGTGTAAAAATATTTTTTTAAAAACACTCACAAACTCAAAACTCAAATCCTGTGTCTCGAAGGAAGGTCCACTTTACCTGGGCATACGTGTTCCCTTTTTCCCTTGGATATTCATAATGCAACAGTCCTCCAGTAGTAAATTGGCTCAGATACTCTTGAAAAGCTGTATTCTGGGGGGAAGGATGTCGTTTTACATCTTTTGAGAGAAATAAAAACAAACAAGGTTTATTGAGCTCTTACTTTGTGATCAGTGAAGTGCTACAAACTATGGTCATTTAATCCTAAAGAAAATGCTACAAAGTTGTATTATTCTCTCAAGTGGAATCTTGGTCTTGGAGATGTTAATTAATCCTAACTTTATCTCTTGGTTTGGATAGAGCACCACAAAACCCACCCCAGTCACAACTATCTCACCACAACCAAATCTCTTAATCTAGAGGAAAAAAAGGGAAGAAGAAAAAAAAAAAACACTTTTTCCACACCACAGTACGTGATCACTGTTTCAAAATATTTTGAAATCTAAAGACTTTGTAAGGTTGATTTGTTTCTTTGCCAATAACTTTGCTTTGTCATAAGCACTTTATCACTGTTGGACTCTCAAAAGTAAATAAAAACGTTCTTGCTATTCTCTTTGCCTCCCCTAATCCTTGTTGCTTTACATCCAGGGAGAACAGAAGGGCTGCATGCCTGAGCTCCTTCTGGCCAGGAGTGCACATCTATTAACAAAAACTATGTCTTTAACTCAGCCAGATTTCTTATCCTTCACCACTTTTCTCTCCAACTACTCCCTCAAGACAAGAAATCACAGGATCTCTGGCCCTGAGCTATGCTGCTCAGGGACTTCTAATTCTCCACTTCTCTTTTTATTTTTTTAATTTTTAAATTTATTTTAAGCAGGCTCCACACTGACCTGAGCTGAAATCAAGAGATGGATGCTCAACAGCTGAGCCACCCAGGCTCCACCCCCCCACCCCACCGACTTCTCTTTTTTTTTTTTTCTATTTATAAATCTTTTTTTTTTAATTTTTTTATTAAATTTTATTTTTTATAAACATATAATATATTTTTATCCCCAGGGGTACAGGTCTGTGAATCGCCAGGTTTACACACTTCACAGCACTCATCATAGCACATACCCTCCCCAATGTCCATAACTAGCATGTAGAAGGGGGCCTGGAGATGGTTGCCTTCAAACTACCACTCAGATCATGTGCTCAGCACCAGCACATCCCCTTCTCAGCCTGGGACCATCCCTTTAACAAAGCTCCAACCAGAAGAAGAAACTATGGGTTTGAAGTGGGAAGGAGGGAGAAGTTGGATTTTGAACAGGTCGACTTTGAGGTGATTGTGAAGCAGTTGAGTAGACATTAGATGCAGATATAAGGCTCAGGTCAGAAATCTGGGTCGAAGACCCAGAAAAGGAGGTGGTACCCAAAGCCAAGAGAATGGGTAAGGTTATGCAAGGAGAAAATGAAGGAAAAAGGAAAGGAATGGAGAGGAAAGAGAGAGTGTTCAGAGCAAAAATGTGGGGCCTGACTACATGGCAGTGGCAGGGGCACGAGGAGGAAGACTTTCTAGGGAAGTGAGCAAAGCACAGACTGCACATCATTCTATCTCACTCAGTCCACAGTCCCATCAGCAGTTGGCTGGGCAGCACCTGAAACAGGCGTAAAAACTCCACTGTCAGTGTTGTCTTATTTACTGGCTGTCCTCTTTTTTTTTTTTTTTTTAGATTTTATTTATTTATTTGACAGACAGATCACAAGTAGGCAGAGAGGCAGGCAGAGAGAGAGGGGGAAGCAGGCTCCCGCTGAGCAGAGAGCCTGATGCGGGGTTTGATCCCAGGACCCCAGGACCATGACCTGAGCCAAAGGCAGAGGCTTTAACCCACTGAGCCACCCAGGCGCCCCTGTCATCTCACTTCTAAACTTTTTTTTCCCCAACCTTAAAGACTCTGAAGGACAACTTGTTTTTCATTCAGCATCAGATTGACTCACAGAATTTGGTTACGTAGACAGTAATCAAATCTAAACATCCATGAACCCAAGACACACAAATGCCGTCCTTGGAGTTCGCTTCACCTCACTTTTCAGGCAGGCAGAAAATACCACTGATATTTTGAACACGGCTCAAACTGTTTTCTCTCGGAATACTCTCCTGGGAGATCAAATATCTATTTACATGTGGAATGTAAAAAAGCTGAACTTGGGGTGCCTGGGTGGCTCAGTCTGTTAACTTTCACTCAGGCTGTAATCCTGAGGTCCTGAAATCAAGCCCCACATCAGGCTCCCTGCTCAGCGAGGAGCCTGCTTCTCTCTCTCCCTCTTCCCCTCCCCCCACTCATGTTCTTTCTCTCTCTCTCTGTCTCTCTCCCTCCCTCATCCTGCTCCTTCTCTCTCTCAAATAAATAAATAAATAATCTTTGTGGGTTTTTTTTTAATAAAATAAAAAAGCTGAACTCATAGGTTCAGAGAGTAGAATTGTGGTTGCCAGGGGCTCAGGCAGGCTCAGGTGGGATGGGAAGGCAGGGGAAACAGAGAGATGTTGGTCAAAGGGTGCAAACTTCTAGTTATGAGGTGACTACATTCTGGGAATCTAATGTACTGTATGGTGGTTATAGTTTTAAAAAAGAAAGGATAATTATATGACATGATGGAGGTGGTGATAAGCTAATGCTAATATTACAGTGTTAATGAATTTGCAATATATAAGTGCATCAAATCAACACATTGTATACCTCAAACTTAGACAAAGGTACATGTCAATTATATCTTAATAAAGCTAGAAAAAATAAGAGTTGTGATTTAAAAAAAAAGAGGCTTCTCAAATTTAGAAAATGCTGAATGCTATGATGTAAGAATCACAATGCATAGTAAAATAAAGGCTCCACCTAGTCTTGCCATTTAAAAAACTTAGATTTACCTTTGCTTAACCCAAAATTTCCCCAACTGTTTGATTCCAGAATCCTTTTTCCATGGAATACTTACTAATATCCAGTGGACGAAAGTTCCACAGAGCACATGTAGGTGTTTTGTTAATTCAAAGAATCTTTTTTAACACAAGCCACAAAATACATTTTACAATGGGGGAAATTGATTTGCACTTAAAAGTGTTCTAATTTTCTTGGAAATCATTATATAGTATATCCCCCTTCAGTAATGTTGGTTCACACATTTGTGATATAGTTAGGTTATTTAATTAAACTCTGCATTCCATTCCTGATGGCCTAAATGATTTTTTTAAAAATTTGCATACATTAATCACTCTTTGTGCCATAAAGTTCCATAGGTCTTGACAAATGTATAGTGTCATATATTGACCATACCAACATCATACAGAACAGTTCACTGCCCTAAAAAAATCCTCTAGGCTGCACATATTCAAATCTCAACTCTTCCCTCTGATCCCCTAACAACCACTGATATTTTTACTCCATAGTTTTACCTTTTTTAGAATGTCATATAATTAATTACACAGTGTATAGCTCTTTCCAAACTAGCTTATCTCATTTAGCAATATGCATTCAAATTTCATCCATATCTTTTCATGGTTTGATAGCTCATTTATTTTTACTACAGAATAACATTCCATTATATTGATGTATCACAGGTATTTTAGGATAAATTAACTCCAGTATGCTTTTTTAAATATTTAATTTTATTTATTTATTTTTTAGTTAACTATTAAAGGACATCTTGTTTGTTTCCAGGTATGTGTGAATCTGTGATTATGAATAAAGTTGCTATAAAATTTATGTGCAGGTTTTTGTGGGAGTGTAAGCTTTCAAATCAGTTAGTTAAATACCTAGGAGCATGACTGATAGATCATATGGTAAGAAGGGGGTAGGGGAAAAACAGCACTGACATAAGTAACTTTGGAAACAAGTGGAGTCTGTAACACTAAAGGCAAAAGAAAAAAGCATTGTACTATTGATGATGCTCTTTATCATGGAGGTACAAGTTAATAATCCTTATACCACTATACATGTATACTTAAATTGAATAATTAATTAAATAGATAGCAGAGGGGAGACAGGTTTCTCATTGTTGCAGTGGGAGGTTATAGATGAGTAACAGGAGAAGACTAGAACAATTTATTTGTGTGGCAATGGAATACTGTTGGTTACATCAGTATAAAATCATATTTAACTTATATAAATACAGATGGTCACATATGGAAATACTTATACATGTGTGTATTTACACTAATATAATATGGGTATATGATATGATTATAAGATATGAGTAGCAATAAGCACATTGTGTGCCCAGATCTTGGTTTCTAATACCAATTTCCAATAAAAAGACCAGGCTCTTTGGAGAAATTACTCATTCTAGGGCTCAGAGAGGGAAAATAGAAGATGAGCCTAAAGGATCTTATAATGCTAAAAAGTAAGGAAGTGTTAAAACATAAAAGCTTCACAATGATGGAGGTATGTCAAAGGGAGACAGGAAAGAGCTCCCAATGGCCAAAGCTATAAAAATATGAGCAATAAAATAAATACAATAGCATTGGATTAAAACCCAAAGTATAAGGATGCCTGAGTGGCTCAGATGGTTAAGTGTCTGCCTTCAACTAAGGTCATGATCTCCAAGTCCTGTGATTGAGCTCCATATTGGGCTCTTGGCTCAGTGGGGAATCTGCTTCTCCCTCTCCCTCTGCCTCTCCCTCCTGCTCATGCTCTCTCTCTCTCTGTCTTAAATGAATAAATAAAATCTTTATAAATAAATATAAATAAACAAATAAATAAATAAAACCCAAAGTATGAAAGAAGTATCCATGGGGTGCCTAGGTGGTACTGTTGGCTGAATGTCCAACTCCTGGTTTTAGCTCAGGTCATGATCTTGGGGTTGTGGGCTCGAGTCCCAAGTTGGGCTCCATACTCAGTGCAGAAGTAGGCTTGAGATTCTCTCTCCCTCTCATTGCCCTTTCCACTTGAGTTCTCTCTCTCTCTAAAATAAATAAATAAATCTAAATTTTTAAAAATTAAAAATATATAAGTATCCATGAGTCTACACTGATATTAATAAATGATTAAATAAATAAATAAATGTGGGAAAATAGATCAGTCTCCCATGCAAGAGAATTCCACATTATTTATGTAAATAATTCTGCTTTCAAGGAGGTGGGGTATAACTCTCTATTCCTTAAGTGTGAGCTATACATTGTGACTTCTTTCCAAAGAATAAAAGATAGAGAGAAAAAGAGTAATTTTACAGTAGAATAACTTGGCAAACACTACCTCAGCCAGGTGGTCAAGGTCAAGAACAATAGGGACAGATTATGTTGATAATATATACCTTTGATATAAATGTGATAAAAATGGCACTTAATGGCATCAAAAACTCAGCCTCAATCTAGTCATGAGAAAAATATCCCCAGCTGAGGGAAATTTTATGAAATATCTGACTAATATTCCTCAAAACTGTCAAGGTCATCAAAAATAAGGAAAGTTTGAGAAATTGTCACAGCCAGAGGAGTCTAAGGAGACATGAGTACTAAATGCCATGTGGTATCCTGGTTGGGTTCCTAGAACAGAAAAAGGGCCTTCGGTAAAACCTAAGGAAATCTAAATGAAGTATGGACTTTAGTTAATAATAATATGTATGAGGGGGCCCTGGGTGGCTCAGTCAGTTGATTTTAGCTCAGGTCATTTGTGATCTCGAGGTCATGAGATTGAGCCCTACATCAGGCTTCGTGTTGGGCATGGAGCCTGCTTAAGAGTCTCTCTCTCTCCCCCACCCCACTCTCTCTCTCTCTCTCAAAAAAAAAAAATAATAATAATAATAATAATAAATAATAATAATGTGTGTGATAGATTGGGACTCCCTGTAGTATCTTCACATTTTTTTTTTGTAAATCACAAACTGTTTGAAATTTTTTTAATTTATTTTTTAAAAAAGTAAAATGATGGGGGGCACCTGGGTGGCTCAGTCGGTTAAGCTGCTGCCTTCGGCTCAGGTCATGATCCTGGGGTCCTGGGATCGAGTCCCACATCGGGCTCTCTGCTCAGCAGGAAACCTGCTTCTGTCTCCCCCACCCACCGCTTGCCTCTCTGCCTACTTGTAATCTCTGTCAAATAAATAAATAAAATCTTTAAAAAAAAAAAAGTAAAATGATGGATGTAATATTAGCATTATTTGTTGATGACATTGTTGTATATATGGAGACCCCAGAAAAAAATCACTATATACTTTAAAAGAATTGAGCAAGATGGCTAGATAAAAATAATATATAAAACAAACAGTGTTGTTATGTAGTAACAACCAGTTGCATTTATAATGGAAGAAAGATGCCATTTACAATAGTTATAAACAGATAACTTAGTAATAAATTTAACAGGGCTACTTCCTGTGTGCCACACTGTTGGTCATGGGCTACACACTGGATCTGCACCTGGGCTATCAGTGAGGAGCAGTAGACCCCAGGGTGCTTCCCTGGTTCTGCTACGATGCCCTGGTGTGCCTTGCACTGGAGAACTTGGAAGATGGGGGCAAAATAGAAGGACCCTAAGCTCAACTTCTCTCATGAATACAACTAGATAACTATTAAGTTGCCCTAAATACCTCAGAAATTGCCTTGAAGCCTGGCAGAACAAACTCCGCAACTTAAGGTAGAGAAGAGGCCACATAGTAGAAGGTAGAAAGTGCAGAAATGCAGTTTGGGAGAGAAACAGTTGTGTCTACTGAAGTTGGGAAGGGACCGCAGTTGTGGAGAAGGGAGAGAGACAGACGAGCATAGAGGGGAGCACGTGGGGAAAATGAATCCTTCAAACCAACTGGCATGGAAAGTGAGAAAGGCCAAATTTTGTGAATTCTTGTAATCAGTGGGGCTTAGAGACTGAAATTTTAAAGGTCAGCAGGCTTGGATGTAGTAGAGCCTGGGGGGCACTGTGCTGCTATTGGAGAGAAGGCAGGGAAATGCCCTGGGGTCATACAGTGTGGAAACAGAAATCTGAAGAGTACGTGAGGCACACAGTGGGGAGGTTATTTGCTCCTGTGATGACACATTTGGGAGAGACAGCATTCATGGAGAAACCCCTCCAGGGATAAAGGAATTGGCAGCAACATTTCCTTCCCAACCCCTCAGCATAAGCACAGGACCACCCATGGGAAGCAGCGAAGCACCAAAACTCGCTACCCAACTTGCTTACCCCAAGCACTGCCCTCTCCCCCATGCTCCAGTGGAACCATCCCACTCAGCTATGCTTCCCTCAGTGCAGAGGGCCTCTGCCCCCAGAAGACCAGCCCATACCCTTGCCCACACAGCATCATACCATGTGGGAGTTCTGTGGCATCTCAGTTGCAGCAGTAGTGGTGACAGGTCTTATTTCACAAACAGACCAGACCACACCTAGTTAAATGTGTCATATTCAGGTCAGGGACAAAACATTGTCCAAAATGGGCAAAGAGAGCCTCTGCAGATGATTTGCCTGAAGGAAACAGTGGCCAGGACACAACAGCAGAGCAAACACAACACACATTGGAGACACTTCCTGAAGCACCAGGACCTCAGAAACAGGGGACACTGCATGACAGAGCACTACAGGATGTCTTCTTCATAAGGCCATTACCCTCAAGAAAAGGAGACATAGCTAACTTTTCTAACATAAAGACACAGGCACATTGACTTAGACCAAATGAGAAGACAGGAAAATTTATCCCAAATGAAAGTACAGGAAAAAGCCATGGCCAGAGATTTAAGTAAAACAGATATAAGTAACATGCCTTATAAAGAATTTAAGGTAATGATCATAAAGATACTCACTGGACTTGAGAAAAGAGTGGAGGACATAAGGGAGACTCTTAACACAGAGATAAAGACTAACATAGCAGAGATAAAGGGCTTAATAAATGAAATAAGAAACACCCATGATGGAATGAACAGGATGGAAGAAGAAGAGGAACAAATTAATGACCTAAGAGATAGAGTAACAGAAAGTTATCAAGCTAACATAAAGAAAAAATACACAAAACAAGAAAAGACTTAGAAAACTCAATGACCATCAAGCATAATATTTGTATTATAGGAGTGCTGGAAGAGAAAGAAAAGGGGGCAGAAAATTTATTTGAAAAAATAATAGCTGAAAAGTTCCCTAATCTGGGGCAGGAAACAAATATTCAGATCCAGGAGGCACAGAGAACTCCCATCAAAATCAATAAAAACAGATCCACACAAAGACATATTGTAACTAAATTGGCAAAATATAGGGGTAACTGGGTGGCTCAGTCAAACATTTGCTTTCAGCTCAGGTCATGATCCCAGGGTCCTGGGATCAAGCCCCACCACAGTCTCTCTGTTCCACAGGAAGCTTGTTCTCCCTCTCCCACTCCCCCAGCTTGTGTTCCCTCTCTCGCTGTGTGTCTCTCTGTCAAATAAACAAATAAAATCTTTAGAAAAAATTGGCAAAAAAAAAAATCCATTGACAGTAATCTGGGAAAATTGTTTAAGCTCTTTTGAAAATGATATTTAGACATTTGCTACAGTAAAAAAAAAAACTGGGTAAAAAAATTGGCAAAATATAGTGATAAAGAAAACATTTATAAGTAGTAAGACAAAAGAAGACAATAACTTACAAGGGAAAACCCATAAGACTAGCAGGCAGTTTTTCAGCAAAAATTTTCTAAACCAGAAGGGAGTGGCATTATATATATTCCAAGTGATAAATGGAGAAAAATCTGTAGCAAGAATATTCTATCAAGCAGGGCTATCATTCAGAATAGGAGAGATAAAGAGTTTCCGAGACAAACAAAAACTAAAGGCAGTTCATGACCACTAAACCAGCACTGCAAGAAATCTTAAAGAGGACTCTGTCTGGAAAGGAGAGACTGAAAGTGATGACAGTATAAAGGTAAGAAATACAAAAGCAGTTAAAATGAATATTTCTGTAAAAAGTCAAGGAACTCCCAAAATAAAAGATAAGAAATATGAAAACACAAAGCTAAAATGTTGGGAGAAAAGGAGTAAAGAATGAGTTCAAACTTCAATGACCATCAACTTAATATACATTGCTATATGCAGAACAGGTTATATACAAACCTAATGGTAACCATATATCAAAAACTAATAAACATGCAAAGAATAAAGAGAAAGAAATCCAACTACATTACTAAAAAAAAAAAAATCAACAAACCATGGGAGAAAGACAAGAAAGGATCAGAGAAAATCTTCAAAAACAACCACAAAATAAAGAGTAAGTTGACAATAAATATATATCAATAATTATTTTGAATGTAAATGGACTAAACTCTCCAATCAAAAGACAAAAGGTGTCAGAATGGATTAAAAAACAAGACCCATCTATATGCAGCCTACAAGTGATTCATTTTAGACCTAAAGACAGGAGCAGATTTAAAATGAAGAGATAGAGAAACATCTACTATGCAGATAGATGTCAAGAGAAAACCAGAATAGCAATACTTATATCAGAAAAAAATAGAACTTTAATGCAAAAACTAAGAGACAAAGAAGGACACTATAATAACAATGGACACAACACAACACGAAGATATAACAATTGTAAATTTTTTTGCACCTAACATAGGGGCACTCAAATACATGAAACAGTTAATAACAAACATAAATGAACTAATTCATAAGAAGACAATAGTAGAGGACTTTAACACCCCACTTACATCAATGGACAGATCATCTAAACAGAAAATCAACAAGGAAAAAATGGCTTTGAATGGAACACTGGAACAGATGGATTTAATATATTCAGAACATCCCATCCTAAAACTACAGAGTACACATTCTTTTCAAGTTCACAAAGAACATTCTCCAGAACTGATCACATATTAACCCACAAAAAAAGCCTCAACAAATTCAAGAAGATGGATGCCATGTATCTCTTCTGACAACAACACTATGAAACTAGAAATCAACCAAAAGAAAAACATCTGGAAAGACCACAAATACATGGAGATTAAATAACATGCTACTACACCATAACTGTGTCAACCAGGAAATCAAAGGAAAAATTAAAAACTACATAGAGGGACGCCTGGGTGGCTCAGTTGGTTAAGCAGCTGCCTTCGGCTCAGGTCATGATCCCAGCGTCCTGGGATCGAGTCCCACATCGGGCTCCTTGCTCGGCGGGGAGCCTGCTTCTCCCTCTCCTTCTGCCTGCCACTCTATCTGCCTGTGCTCGCTCTCTCTTCCTCTCTCTCTCTGACAAATAAATAAATAAAATCTTTAAAAAAAAAAAAAACTACATAGAAACAAACAAAAATGAATACACAACAGTCCAAAATCTTTGGAACGCAGCAAAAGCAGTTCTAAGAGGGAAGTTTATAGCAATAAAGGCCTACCTCAATAAAGAAAAATAATCTCAAATAAACAACCTAACCTTGCACATACAGGAGCTAGAAAAAGAACAATAAACAAAATCCAAACCCAGCAAAAGGAAGGGAAACAAAAACCAATTAGAGCAGAAATAAATGATATAAAAACTAAAAGCAAAAATACAAGAAAACAATACAACTGACCACTGAGGGACACCTGGGTGGCTCAGTCAGTTAACCCTCTGACTTGTGCTCAGATCATGAACCTGGGGTCTTAGGATGGGGTCCTGGGATGGAGTCCTGCATCATGCTCCCTGATCAGTGCGGAGCCCACTTCTCCCTCTGCTTGTTGCTCCCCTTCCTCGTACTTTCTTTTTCTCTCTCTGACAAATAAATAAATAAAATCTTTAAAAAAAAAAAAAAGAGGGGTGCCTGTGTTGCTTAGATGGTTAAGTATCTGCCTTTGGCTCGGGTCATGATCTCCAGGTCCTGCATCAGGATCACAGCTCAGCAAGGAGTCTGCTTCTTTCTCACCCTCTGCCTCTCCCCCTCTTTGTGCTCTCTCTGTCTCTCTGTCTGTCTGTCTGTCTCTCTCTCTCTCTCAAATAAATAAATAAATAAATCTTTAAAAAAAAATTGATCTCTGAAACTAGGAGCTCATTCTTTGAAAAAAAATGGCAAAATTGACAAACCTCTAGCCAGACTTATCAAAAAGAAAAGATAAGGATCCTAATAAATCACAAATGAGAGAAGAGAAATAACAGCCCACACTACAGAAATACAAACAACTATAAGACAATATTATGGAAAAACTATATGCCAACTAATTGGACAACCTGTAAGAAATGGATGTATTCCTAGAAACATATAAACTAACAAACTGAAACAGGGAGAAATAGAAAACTTGAACAGACTGATAACCAGCAAAGAAATTAAATCAGTTATCAAAAAACTCCCAACATGGGGCACCTGGGTGGCTCAGTGGGTTAAAGCCTCTGCCTTCGGCTCAGGTCATGATCCCAGGGTCCTGGGATCAAGCCCCGCATCAGGCTTTCCACTCAGCAGGGAACCTGCCTCCCCCTCTCTCTCTGCCTGCCTCTCTGCCTACTTGTGATCTCTGTCTGTCAAATAAATAAATAAAATCTTAAAAACAAACAACAACAACAAAAAAACTCCCAACAAACAAAAGCCCAGGGCCAGATGGCTTCGCAGATGAATTCTACCAACATTTAAAGAAGAGTTAATACCTATTCTTCTCAAACTATTACCTAAAATAGAAGAGGAAGGAAAACTTCCAAATTCATTCTCTGAGGCCAGCATGACACTGATACCAAAACTAGATAAAGACTCCACTGGAAAAGAGAACTACAGGCCAATATCCCTGATAAACATAGATGCAAACATCCTCAACAAAATACTAGCAAACCGAATCCAAAAGTCCGTTAAAAAAATCATTCACCACAATGAAGTGGGGTTTATTCCTGGGTTGCCAGGGTGATTCAATATTCACAAATCAGTCAATGAGACACATCATATCAGTAAGAGAAGCCATATGATCATTTCAGTAGATGCACAAAAAGCACTTAACAAAGTACAACATCCGTTCATGATAAAAAATCCTCAAATAAGTAGGTTGATGGGGAACATACCTCAACATAATAAAGGCCATATATGAAAAACCTACAGCTAACATCATCCTTAATGGGGAAAAGACCTCCATAAGGTCAGGGACAAGACAGGATATTTACTCTCCCCACTTTTATTCAGCATAGTACTGATGGTCCTAGCCTTAGCAGTCAGACAACAAAAAGAGAAAAAAGGCATCCAAACCAGCAGGAAAGAAGTCAAAACTTCACTATTTGCAGACAACATGATACTATATATAGAAAACCCAAAGGACTCCACAAAAAATTTGCTACAACTGATACACTAATTCAGTAAATTTGCAGGATAAAAGATCAACATACAGAAATCTGTTGCATTTCTATACAGCAATAATGAGGCAGCAGAAGGAGAGAGGAAGGAACCAATCCCATTTACAACTGCACCAAAGCAATAAGATACCTAGGAATAAATCTAACCAAAGAAGTAAAAGATCTGTGCTCTGAAAACTATAAAATACTGATGAAAGAAATTGCAGATGACACAAAGAAATGGAAAGACATTCTAGGGGCGCCTGGGTGGCTCAGTGGGTTAAGCCACTGCCTTCGGCTCAGGTCATGATCTCAGGGTCCTGGGATCGAGTCCCGCATCGGGCTCTCTGCTCAGCAGGGACCTGCTTCCCTCTCTCTCTCTCTCTGCCTGCTTCTCTGCCTACTTGTGATCTCTCTCTGTCAAATAAATAAATAAAATCTTTAAAAAAAAAAAAAAAAGAAAGAAAGACATTCTATGCTCATGGATTGGGAGAACAAATATTGTTCTACTATATTGTCTATACTACCCAAAGCAATAATGCAATCCCTATGAAATTACTATCACCATTTTACACAGAAGGAGAACAATCTTAAAATTTGTATGGAACCACAAAATTCCCTGAATAGCCAGAGGATTGTTGAAAAAGAAAACTAAAGCCAGAGGCATCACAATTCTGGACTTCAAGTTATATCACAAACCTGTAGTGAGAAAGAAAAAGAAGAGAGAGAGAGACAAATCAAGAAACACACTCTTAACTCTATAGAACAAACTGATGGTTACCAGAGGGAGGGTTGTGGGGGAGGAGATGGGTTAAATTGATGATGGAGATTAAGGAGTGCACTTGTCATGATGAGCATAGAGTGATGCATGGAATTGTCAGAACACTATATTGTACACCTGAAACTAATATAACATTGTATGTTAACCAACTGGAATTAAAATAAAAAGCCAATAAAAAGAAAATATAAAAAAAGAAATTAAACAGAAAACATTCAACATCTGTTTGAAGACAATTTTGTAATGCTACTGAAAAACACAATATATTACCTGACAAAGTGTAAAGGCATCCATTTTCTTTTTTTTTTTTAAAGATTTCTTTATTTAACAGAGATCGAGTAATCACCAGTAGGCAGAGAGAAGGGGAAGCAGGCTCCCCGCCAAGCAGAGAGCCCATTGCTGTGGGGCTCGATCCCAGGACCCTGAGATCATGACCTGAGCTGAAGGCAGAGGCTTAACCTACTGAGCCACCCAGGCGCCCCTAAAGGCATCCATTTTCTTTAACAGGAAAATCCAATCTTGTATAGTTAACAATTCTCCCCTAATTATTCAGTAATTATTAATGTGATCTCAATAAAAAAAAAATATGATTGAAGTAGAGAATAAAGCAAGCTAATTCCAAAATATATAGGAAAGAACAAAGATGTAAGAAGAAACAAAAACTCTCTGAAAAAGAAGACTGATGACAGGGAGATGCTGTCCTTACTGGATCTTAAAGCACATTATTAGGCTACATAATTAAATAGAGGTACTGGTACATGACTAGTAGTGGTACATGATTAGACTTAGCTCAACGGAAAGAGAGTCCAAAAACAAACTAAACTACACGTACAAGCTAATTTTGTCTGAATGTTTGTACCTGCACCCCAAATGCTCATTGTGAAGATATTATGAGGCAGGGCCTTTGGGAAATGCTTCGGCCCTAAAAGCAGAATCTACATGATTAGGATTAGTGCCCTTATGAAAGAGACCCCACAGAGCTCCCTAGCTCCTTTCACCATGTGAGGATATAAGGGATGTCTGCAGTCTGGAAGAAAGCCTTCACTTGATCATGCCTGTATACTGATCTTGGACTTCTAGCCTTCAGAACTATAAGAAATAAATTTCTATTTACAAACCACCCATTGTGTGGTCTTTTGTTATATAGCAATCTGAAAGGACTAAGATATATATTAATTATATAAATTAAATATATGGTATATACAAATTAAATATACGGTAAATGTGGGAAATGTCATTTTACATTGGGAGGAAATAGTTTGTTCACCAAATTGTGATGCAATTATTGGGGAACTTTCTGGGAAAAGTTAACTTTCAAACTTGAAAAATTATTTTTCTATACCCCATAATTCACATATAAGTTCCCTACTGAAATTTCCTTTATCTTTGATTGTCAATGTCCACTTTTGCTACAAAATTCAAGTCAAACACCCCCTTCCCTTTTCCCCTCTTCCTCTTGCTGAGCAGCTGGGATAGATCTAGGTAGGCTTCCATGATGTAGAGGAGTGGAACCGTGGTGTTCCAGAGTTGAGATGTTTGAGGTGAAGGGGAGTGAAGAGGATATCCTTGTAGTCAGATTAACCTAGTATCGGGTGTCAGAACTCAGAGTGAGAAGTGAGATCCATAAATGTGGAGGGCAGTGTAGTATGAGATGTCAGAGTCTGATTAGTATAGATAGCGTGTCCATGCTAGGACCTGTCCTGACATTGGCAGTCAGTGCCTAAGTGGAATTAAAAGGCATCTGTAGGGGCGCCTGGGTGGCTCAGTGGGTTAAAGCCTCTGCCTTTGGCTCAGGTCATGATCCCAGGGTCCTGGGATTGAGCCCTGCGT